>NC_091491.1:9145267-9299051 GCF_947461875.1 Haliaeetus albicilla
GCAGGGTCCCGGCTCTGCAGCAGGCACCCCGAAGGGATGGTTTATTTTGGGGATTCCTCCAGCTCTCCTTGCCAGGATGCTGCTCTTCCAGCATCACCATTTGCAGTTGCCGCCTGGGGCTAATGCTTGCCAGCTTGTAGAAGCCTCCGAAGTTTGGGCGCGGAGTGTAGGTGCAATGCCTGGTGCCTAAGCTGGATGCCACCCTCAAG
This sequence comes from Haliaeetus albicilla, assembly GCF_947461875.1. Classification (NCBI taxonomy): domain Eukaryota; kingdom Metazoa; phylum Chordata; class Aves; order Accipitriformes; family Accipitridae; genus Haliaeetus; species Haliaeetus albicilla. The sequence continues at coordinate 9,145,477 of NC_091491.1, forward strand.
CCTCCCTTGCTCCCATGCCAGGCACCTGCAGTGGGAGAGGTGAAGTGCTGCCGCCATGTTGTGCAGCCGCTCAGGAAGCGGTGACGGCACCGCCGAAAGCAAAACCATGAACAACAGCGGTCAACTCAATACCTGAGCCATTACACTGGGTCCGGGGATGCAGCATCCCCAACCAGCCCCAGGCTCCTGTCTTGCCTTTCTCCTCCTACATCCCCTGCCGAAAGCGGGGAGGTCTGGCTCAGCAAGAACCTGCTGGGACATCTGACGTGGCCAAAGGAGACACATCTGAGCCAGGAGTCTGGCGGTGCCACCGGCAGAGAAGATCAGAGGGCCAAGCTGCACCACCGCAAGGGCAGAGCAAGGCTTGGGGAGCCGGCGGCTTTGCTGCCGGGGGACGGGTGGTGGGACACAAAAGCCAAATCTGTTTTGACTTACCCAAAACTTACTAAAAGACTAGTTGGTAATTAAGGCCATGGATCAGTGCCAACAACTGTATGACTCCACATACAGCCACTCAATGGCACATGAACACACCTGCAGCTCGTTGCAGCCCGGGGGAAGAGGAGCCCAGACCTCACTGGCAAGCAAATTTTCTATTTCAGGGCTAGTGTAGGAGCCTGAGGGCTATTTGAGAGAACAAGCAAGCGGTGATGTCTCTCCCTTCAGGTTCTGGCAGCCGGAGGGCGGCCCAGAGCACGGCAGCTCTCAACACCACAAGATGCTACATGGGCAACCGCAGGAAGGTCCCCGAAACAGCAGAGGAGCCTGCAGGCAGCTTTATGGGTGCAGTAGGAATCTGCCCTCTTCCCCCACGAGCCTCCCAACAGCCTCGTGCAAAGGGCAGCGTAAAAATCAGAAGCCAGGAGTCGAATTAAGACTGTCACCTGCCGCTTACACCTGTGCAAGTGAAGTGATTGCCACTCTCTGGTCTCTGTTAGCTCAAGCTGGGGTGAAGTCTTGCTAAACCGGGTGAGGCTCTGCCATTCTCTGAAATCCTCAAAGGAGGAAAAGTCTTAAAGGAGAAAAAGCCAAAGGCTGCCTTGGGCAGACGACAGATTGCAGGCGTCGGCAGCTTGCGGTGGCATCACGGCTGCATCCATCGGGGCAATAAAATGAGTGGTGGGTCACCTGTGTGCCAGGAGCCATGTCCTGAGAGGGCGACCAAAACCGACACAAGCCCAGGTAAGGCCAGCGCTCCCAAGGTGAGGCACAGAGTAGCGGGCTGCTTTCCGGGGAAAAATCAAGAGCAGGACTTTCCCCAGGGAAGGAAGCACCTCCTGCTCAGGAGCCCAGGAATAAAATGAGTATTGCAAAGGGCAGAGCTGTCCTGGCAGTGACACACACAGGGTTTGCAACTCAGAGAAGCTGCAGAGCTGTTTTTAGCTGCGGAAGCCGGCGCGTCTCCAGCTGACCCGCACTCAGACCCCCCAGGAGCCCAGGCAGGCACCCGGCTTCCCCCGTGGTGGTCCGTGGGCAGCGGCTGCCGGAGCCGGGCAGAGCTGGCAGCGTGCCCCCGGTGCCGCGGGGCCGCCGGCAGCCGCTCCGGAGGCGGGCGGCCCTGCCGAGGCCGTATGCCACGGTTGTCGCTCTACCAAGAACAGGCGCTTCCCGGTCCCTACCATGGGACATGCTGTTCCCAGCCGGTGAGCCTCGGCTGCCTGGCGAGGGCTCGGGATGTGCTTGAGGCAAGGAGCTAGGAAGTGAATGCGTGATTTTTTTTGCAGAAGAAACCCTCTAGCAGCAGCAGCAGCCGCTGACCCTGTGGCAGGTGATAGCACCAATAGCTCTTCTACTGCGTGCAGCTGCCCTGCAAACTTTGCTGGCCCAGGGGGCACGAAGGGGCATTGAGCATTGGAAAGAAAGCAGGCAAAAACCCCCAGGGAACCGGGGAGATCTTTCTCATGCCCTTCCAACCCTATTTTGGCTGCTCGTGGAGCAGAGAGCAGCATCTCTAATCCCTACAGTACCTGGCAAGGATGGGGCACAGGCAGTGAGACCTCCAGGACATCGGTCCACACTCCCCATCCAAGGACTTCCCCCCTCGCCTCTGTGCAGACTTAATAATTAAAGAAAAGCTATGCCCTCTCAGCAGCAGGCTCTGCTGGTTTTAAGCATTATTAGTGCAAAATTCAGGAAGGATTTGCCTTACTCTCGGAGAGCCTTTGAGTTTCTGGTAAATAAAGCAACTATTTTCAGCTCCCCGGGTCCTGCCTCCGTGAGAGGTTTGCCTCTCTCGACTGAATGAAAACACAGAAGCTGCAGCTGGGGAGGGCAGCGAGCAAAGAGCACACCCTCAGAGATGCCATCAGCTTTGAAGAAGCTGAGACATCTTCTACAGAAAAATAAGGTGTCAAAAGATCAAACACATCGCAGTGTATTTTGAGACAGGCAAATAAATGGAGGAAAACACAATTTTTCAGAGCAACGCAGGAAGAACAATTATTGAAGGCAAAGTGATGTTGTTTAAAATCCAGCAGCGTATCCAAAATTGACCCCATGGAGGATGAAATGCTCTTTTCTCTTTAAATATTAACAATCAGAGTATGAAAGAACAAAAAAAAATAGAAAAATACAATTGGTAGGGACAAAAAGAGCCCAAGCTGCTACTCTGAGGAACATAAAACCTAAGGTGTGTGTGTGTGGTGGATTTCTGTGAAACCATTGACATTTTTAATTAATGAGTTTTATGTGGGTGGTTTATGTAAAGGAGAAGGGTAAGAAACGCAGACATGACTTATTCTCAAGCAAGCTGATGAGAGTAAAGGTCTCCTGACTCAACAATTCTCCTGACTCAAGAATTCATCTTTTATTTTCTGCCTTTGCAGATTTTGCTGGATGCAAGAGAAAGCCATACAATTTGTAAACTTCATATCAACAGTGCGGTCTGCTTAGGCTCCAAAGCAACAAAACCAATTTAAAGCCTACCTTTAAATGCTAAACTAGATGTTCTTAAGATTACACCTTAATTTAATCTAAGATAAACACAGTGATGAACTGAAGCCCTAATAAATGTCTAGCTACATATGCATATTGAAGTCCTCCTATTATAGGAGACAACTTACTGGAGTGAGAAAAATCTGCATAGGATGCTTTTACTGGTTAGAAAGGATAGTCATACGGAGAAGCATTTCCTATGATTTCTCAGGCATTGACATGGGATCTGTCATCCAGAAATTCAGACCGAGCTTCATCAGTTGGAGTCTGATGGCAAGAACTGCACTAGAGCCCACACCTGCAAAGTCCTCCCAGAGCTACACTCAGCAGCTCTCCAACAGCACAGAAGTAAGTCTGTCACGTAGTTTGAGGAAACTTACTGGGTCTGGCTAAAAACACATGGGGAATATATTGAAATAAAATAATTACCAAAACACACTGTGTCACTTCGCCTCTTTTCACTTTGTTTTGCATTTGTCTACATTCCTGATGCAGCAGCAATGCCACTAGATGAGCAGAGCAGCAGCTCCTTTAGAGTCCAATAAGGTGTTCTGTTGGTTCCTAGAAGTTTTATGCGGTTCACAAGGTTAAAATCTTTGGGTGGTGCCTGAAAGGCAGCGAGGTGAAAGCTGAGCTCCCAGCCCAGCTCCACAGAGGTGCGTTCAAGATAAGGGGAATGACTCATTACAAAGAGCTAAAGAGAATTTTGCGTGTCAGATATTAGGCATGAAGTAGGAAGAAGGTGTGATGTTTAGCACCGACCTTACCAACACCTCCTGGAAAAGAGCAAACACCATCTGAAAGCAGCAAAGGGCCATCTTCGGAAACCACCAGAAAGCCCGAGTGCCAGTTCTCTCTGTATCCCCAAAGAAACGCCGCACATCTCATCTCTGCCAAGCGAAGGAGCCACAAAACACAGCTCTGGGAGCAACTTGCAGCAAGGCACAGAGATGCACTAAAGCAGGTCACAAAAGTAAGAGACAACTGAAAATGCATTACTATAGTCACTGCCCAGAGCCATCAGAGGAGAGAACACAATTAAGCTCACCACAATTAGCCAAACACCTTTTTTTAAGGTAAAACCTCTTTTGCAGGTAGGGATTTGCCAAACCTCTTTGCAGGAAGGGATGGGGAACACTCCCCGAAATGCCTGCGAAGAGAGGAGAGGGCATTCAGTGCCAGACACGGTCACACAGTCCACATCATGTCTATGAAATGGAGCATCTCGTCTAGCACTCACTCATGTGCACATGCAGGTATCAAAATGGTTTGGAGGAAGCACATTTGATGATACAGGTGCTAGGAGATGCTAACAAAGTGTTTTGGAAATAAGCCTGCAAGAGAAGGTACCGCTGACAAATATTTGCAGGTGCTTTAATTTTACATTTCTTTAGTTTTCATAAAATTTACTTTTTCCATGCAATGCAAGCTTAAATATTTATTATTTGCACTGCAAATGTTAAAAAAAAAATGCTGTAAGATTTATGGAAAGTCAGACAGTAAAGTGGGGAATGGAAGCAAGAAACCAACTTAAAAAAAAAAAAAAATCATTAAAGTTGTCAGAAAAGCATTAGTAGGAAAAAGTCCCCAGCAAACTACCTAACAGTTAGGTGGAAAGACCCTGTCTCCAAGACAGTCCAGTTATCCTTCCTCCACTTCTTTTCCCGTGTTCCCTAAATCCAAACATTCTCAGCCCTTGAATATAAAAAGAATGAATCTCTAAATGCTAAAGACCACTACAAAACTGTCTGAGATTTCCATCTATTTATCATGAATGCTTGTTGAAATTTCCAGTTGGAGGAAATAAGGTTTTGGGGTTTTTTCTAAGTGTTTACTCCTCCTTAGACTGCATACCCGTGTATAAGCCCCACCACAACGCTGCAGCCTGGGTTTGAGCCGGTTACCGGCTTTTTATTATTTGTGCTTTCTTAGGTAAAAATCAGGAAAGATTACTGCAGAATAGACCCGATTAAATTAGACCTGACCATCATGGAAAGAATGAGCTTTAATCTTACTTCCTTCACCTCTTACTTAATTCCTTCCCTATTCACAGTGGATTTCTCTCTTATTCACTTGAATCGGAATTGACTTCTTTGCTTTAAATTCAAAGGTGGGCCAGATTTCTTTCCCCCTACAAAGCCCAGCACAGTTCCTGTTTTTCCAGGCCATTTTACTAATGCACGTTCTTTGTTCCAGTTATTATCCAGCCTGACCTCCTACAGACTAACTGGCTGAATGTTGAAAAGCATCCTCTTTACATATATTAATCTGTTTTCTAACATTCTAGTAGCTTTACCTAAAGACCAGGTCATGCTTTTTATAGGCTCCAATGGTTGCGGATGTTGTTTGTCCCCTGAAAACAAGGTACGATGCTTGTGCTGGTGGGTTCCCCAGCAGATACCTAACACCACTCACTTCTGGTTACAAGAAAACACATTGATCGTTAGAAAGGGAAAGGAAAGTACTGAAGCAGATTATTGGGCCTTGCTTTGCTCCAATGTGCCCAGATTTTATAGCAGGGTACCTTCATGGATATGTGGACGGTCACTCCAGATTTAAAAGGGTATAAAAGGGCAGGTCTTGCCCTAATGTTTGCAAAGATACAAGACCCACTGGAAACCTCACATCTGAGCTAGGCTGTGAAAACTCAATACATTTGGGCCAGTTCTGTTTTGAACAGTGTAGCGCTCTCCTAAAAGTAGGTTAAAAAATGTCACTCACTTATAAGTTAGCTGGCAGCCTAATTTTGACCTCTTGGAAGAAAGAGCAGTCTTAATTGACTTGATCTGAAGAACAGTAGTTCCCGCACGTTATGGTTGTGACCTCTGTTACATTTCAACGACTGGGACCACACTAGATTTAATAGCAGATTAAACGGAGTTTGTGGGATTTATCACCTTGCTTACACCAGCTGAAACCTCAAACGTGGTTGTCACAGGGAATGGTCTCCACTCTCCCACAACTTCACAATCATACTATTTACTTGCATTTAACACAATTACCTAATAAGACCATTCTCTGAGCACATGGAACCAGTGGAAACAACTTAGAGCTTTAGGTAGATACAGAAAGATGTCGACTTCCTCACTTAGACTTCCCTGAACAACTCCTTCCTTGAGCCAAACCCAAGGTAAATAAGCTTTTGAACTAAGGCCATTGGACTAGGTAGGTACAAGCACCTTTGCTGCTAAACACCACTAATTAGAGTCAAGAGATACTAAGACAAATCTCAGCTTAACATGACACATCTGGGGCTCCGGATGCGTGTTTCAGGTCTGAAAGTAAACAAACACAGGCACTGAAACCAATGGATATCCACAGGAAAACTTCATTTTTAGGATAAGGCCACTGGAATGTAAACAGCAGGGCTGGAATTTAAGAGGTGACTCCAGAAGTATGTATCCTGCATAGTTCAATACAATATCAGATATATACTAACCACATGAGGAAAAGTGGGTTCGCTTACAGGCACTGAAAATGAAGATTCATAAGAAAACCCCTGGATCTCACTGCAAATTCAAACATTTAACATTCAGTGAGGAGCAGAAAAAAGCAAACAAAAAACCAGACAGTGTGTTGTACTTTGTTTTTATAGAATTTTTACAATATATTTCTCTTCATTTGCATATTTTACCCACATCTGTAGCTTTCTTTTTACATGTTGAACTGAACTGGAATAAATCTAACGGTCTGATATATTTTAAACAACTGATAAAAATTGCAAAGTAGTAAACCCGTAAGAAAAGAAATTATAAAACTCTCTTTTTTAAGTGTTTAATGAAAGCAAGTCAAATGTATTATTAGGAACAATATGATCTGTTTTAAACACATCATAGGTGATTCAGGCAGGACAACTTTTTTTGTTTTTTATATTAGGCACATTTTTTTCAGCATACCTGTTTTCCAGACAGTTTTATACTATTCAATAATATCATCTGCATCCACTTGGAACTGCTGCAGGATTTTCAAAATATGATTGATCATGAATATTCATTATTGGTATTCTCTTCCTCTTTCTTTAAAACTATCAGAAGAAAAAAAAAAATCAGTGTTTCTTGTCTTTTAAAAAATCTGTAATGAATGATTGAGTTGTAAGGCAGCAACAGATTCAGTGTCAACTCAGGTCACAGTCCTTCAGTTCCATCTAGTGGGTAGAAATTATATTTAGTGGACACTGTTCCTAGACAGTCCCTTCAGGGCAAGATGACTGACTCACAAGGCCAGTTACTGCTGGTAGAGTAAGTTAAGTGGTACGCCTAGTAAGGAACACTGGCCATTCCTGTGTCATCCTTGCAGCCTCATGTCTTCACACAGAAAGCAAAAAGACAGTCCAACGGAAAAAAATGTGAATATGATAGAGCCATGACAGGTTCTATGAATGGTTTATTTACAGTCTTCATCCCTGATGCGAAAAAAGAAAAAAGCCTTCTTTCACTAAAACAGGCAGATCTCAGCAGCATGCTACATGCCTTAGCAAATCAGCCCATTGCATATCCTTGACCGCTTAGCCATGGATTCACACTGAGGCAGTGAATATAAAGTCCTACTGCTCAAGAAGAGCAATTTCAAAATGCTCACCTGTCCCATTGATACGAATCCCTAAAGTAGACTTCAGAATGTCTCATTTTGGTGCAGCAGCTCCCCGTTCCCAGAATCTGTTCACGCTATTACATAGTGTGAAACAGTTGGTTCCTCAGGGGTCTCTTGGACACCCCTGCAGTGAGACTGCAAACTCGAATACGTTACTCGGATGTGGGAACAAAATGATCCATGCATTAAAGATATGCCACAACTTTGACAATTCCCTTCCCATCGTGATCTCATTCAGGAAGGAAGACGGGCTTTAACCTTCAACTACAGTATACAGGAGGAGAGGTTTCAGAGCAGTATCTCTCCACCTCCTTTCAGTCTTTGATAAATAGTACGTTTTTCCTGAATTCTGGCATTCTCATTTGCTAAGAGGGCCACTCCACTCCTGAAGGCAATGGCTTCAGCATAGTGCTCCTTGGTCTCCAGTTTTAAGTCTTTCAGGCAGAATAATCACATTCTGATTCGACCTCATTCCCTGAAGCAGCATTCACTTTGCACTCACCTGGCTGAACAGAAGTGAAAACATCTTTAACTACAGCACTAGAGGCCATCCAAAAACCAGGGAGTGTATTACTGCACATTTCCCTCTCAGAGGGAGATTCCCTTAAAATTCCAGCCCCAGCTGCTAAGACCATCGATTCAGAGGTCATCCCCCAAAGTGGTGCTCCTGTGCACATTGCTATTTAGGCACCAGTCACCTTTTGGACAAGCAAGGTCAGTAAGTACATTCCCTTCTGACAGAGCCACTGCCTTTACACAACTTGCATTCAGTTACTACTGAAGCTTTTGGTTGCCTTTTCTTCACACCCTAAGGTTGAGGTGAGGAAGGGAAGAAGAAAGTAATTAGCATAAAAAGTTCTCCAAATTCATACCTGACAAGACCAGCTCTACATACTGTATAACAGGATACAAAAGACACCCCCAAATCCTTCTATGTTCTTTTTAACTCTTTGGAAAGGGAATAACCAGCGTAGTTGAGCAGGAAGAAAGCCAATTTATTTCAGCATAGAAGGTCTGCAATTCATTCCATTGTCAATAAGAGTAATGCAGTTATTGCTCTATACGGTAAGACTGGATCGATCATTAACCCCCACCCTGAGTGCTGGGAGTCCAGGTTCCCAACATAGCCAAGAAGGACCTCCTAAGCCAGTAGTATTGAAATAATTAAAAGAAAAAAGCCTCATGAATAATTTCTTGTAAAGATGTGATCTTCAAGAAACATGTAAGTTCTTCAGTTCTTCATATTACCACTGCTTTGTGAATGGAGGCCAGCCTTTGCTCTCTGCACTAGAATAATATACTATTTAGAATAACACATTGAAGATAAATTAAGGTAAGAATAGATGATCCAGCTGATCGAATCAAAGAACAGGAGAAACATTAACCTCTTGCACGAGGATGCTCTGAAACTGGAATCCTTCAACTGCTATGTGAATCACCCAGAATTGTTTTAGAACCTGTAGTTTAGTAAGAATTCTTTTCCTTGGGTAGTAGCCTTCAAAGCAAAAGCAAACATGACAGGATTCAAGTGTGGACCATTTCTGCATCTGCCCACCAGATTCTCGTTTGCCTATTTCACTTCAGTGATATATAATAGACGCTGCTGACGGCATCACTCCGAGTTCAGCAGTATTTCCAAAGCTGTCACGTTCCATCAATCAAGTTTCCTTGGGAGCAGATGATACCAATGCGGGGGCCTTCCATTCTCATACTTCAGCTACCTTCTTTCATTTACTTCCTCTGAATAAAAAAAATATTGTTCTGTTTACTCTAACATGCTACAATATGTGCATACATAACTGTAGGCGACACGTGAGTTACTTCAAGATGTGCTTTTTCATTGAAGTGCGCTTTTACTTTTACAAATTCTACATCAAGGTGGAAGGAAGGAAGGCTGCAGAGTGCTCATACACTGAAGCTGAAGGAACTTTTCCTGAACTGAGTTAAGATGTTTGTTCCAAGGTTCCTATGGACAAACTACTCTATCCCATGCACTCCGGCCTGAGCCAGTATTAAACATTCCAGAAACTTGTTGATTTGTTTGGATAGTTAATGGCAAGGCTGATAGCAGCAATGTTTTTCAGGGCCTAGAAGAGAGAAGGAGAAACAAAGTCACATCAAAGATTCTCTCCCCAATCCAAACCTGTTAAGAAATGTTGTATGAAATTAAACAGAAATAGATAAATAACCATCCCGTTTCTACCTGGTCATCTCCTAGGATTGCAGTAATTGTCACGCATCCAGGTAGTTTCAGCAAGGCAACTGCATTTCCAGTTGCTGAAAGACCAGCCCCCTTCCCCATTTCCATGTTTTGGCAATTGAGAGGTCAGTTTGGTAAAACAGATATACCTGATTACACCCAACAGCCAGTTTGTGGCACACCACCTGACTATTAAAGGAGAATAGCATTTGTGCGTAGTTCATTCATGAATTTCAGGAGGCCTGATGGTATTGTGAAGCCCAAGTACATTCATGGCTATTTTATAAAACTCCACTGGGCCGTCAGAAATCATTCATTATCTCTGTCTGCCAGAAAAAAATATCACAAAACCACACATCTCCGGGGTTGTGCAATCTTATTACCTGTGCTGTGCAGCGATGAAGATGATCTTCAGTATTTAAGGCAAGCAAATACTCCTGTAGAGATCCAAGCTCCTGCAGCCAGAAAGCATTCAATGAACACCAATGTTTCTACCAAAGATATCATCCTACTATTTAACATTAAAATGCTGATTGTTATAGCAGGGCCAAGAACCAAAGGTATCAGAACTACACACAAGACTCTCCTGGACTAGAACACAATTTGTGACCACAGAAATCGGGTCATTACAGACCATTCATATGTGATGTTCAAAATCAGCTCAAGGAAAACCACATTCAGATACCTTTAAATTAATTATTAAATCAGCACTCCTCTCAGAATAAAGAGCGGTTTTAGGGCCTGCTGCCTTAATTGCACAAGGAAGAGTCATGACTATTACTTAAGGTCCCACGATGGATAAGGCAACTGTATGCTCCTCTACTAAAATTTGCTACCAGATTCCACAAGAGAAAGTTGTTAATGTTTCTGAAGCATTTAACGTTTCTAAAGCTCTGACAAACTTTGCCATGATAAAGGAAAACTGCATTTAGTTTAACACTGAACTACATATCATTCCCAGCACTGGGGAGAGGAGGGATACAAATATAGGAACTGCTTACAGTAACTCTGTTTTCTGTAACAAAGAAGAGTTCTGCAAGTGCACGATGAAGAGGAAGGAGAATACCAGGCTTGGCCACGTCATGACACAAGTTGTTTTCCATATGGGTGAAAAGCTGCCAAAGTGGCTTCAACAAGGTGAGGTCACAGTCCCTGAAAAAAAGTAATTCAAATGAAACAGTGATGAAATAGTGAGTAACCATGATCTTATGCCTGTTTCAGGGGCAGGGGGGAATGACAAAAACCAAACAAATTTAAGAGAACAAAACCATACAGTTTTGACAGTTACATGTATAAATAAAGGAAGAAACAGAAGAAGTATTTTAAAAATCTCAATTCTGTCAGGTGTTTCAGCACAATTAATTTCATTCTGAATCAGTGAAGTGGAGAAAACCTTATATCCATGAATATGCCAAAATGACTTTTCTAAAACTGCGTGGCCTCTTGAAATAAGGACTTTAAAATAACTATATACATCACTTTGCTAAATGCTCTAGCTCCACTGCTTGAAATTATACAATACCGGTGATGCCCTCGTATAGGGCAGACAGACAAAAATTGACAAAAGCTTTACAAACAATTCCAGCCCTGCCTCCTTCCTACTCCTGAGTTAAAGCTAGCTAACCCAAATGTCACTTATTATACAGATAGGATGATACGTATCAGGGGGGAAAGGAGGGAAAGTAGGGGGGAAAGGAGTAGGGGGAAAGGAGGGAAATTCAATTTCAGAATCTACCATCAGATTAACACACGAAAAATATTAAATATTATAAGCACAATGGAGACTTGATCGTTTAGCAATTAAATTTGTTGTCCACACAAGAAAGCAGACATTTTCTGATGAAAAAAAAACTACAGGAACTTGAAAAAATAATAAATCCATGATTACAAGTAATACCAAAATCAGTTTTTCAGACTTGGATGCAGATTGGTGTACCTAAAATTTACAGAGTCAAGCAATGGTTTTATGCAATTGTCCATTTTTATCACTATATGTGAATATACTTTTTGACTTCTCTTTATCAAAGTAAGCTAGTAGGATGCTGTTATTTTCATGATTTTGCTTGTTCTGAACTGAAAGGACATAACCGAGATAAATGTCAGCTTTCCAGCATTGTTGTCTGTTTCCAGCATTTCCATTGAGTTAATGTGACTATACACATTCGCAAAACACTATAAAAGCTCAACATTTTTTTGAATGTGTATTTTCCTAAGAAATACCCATGCCAAACACACTTAAGCATTAGCACACCTATCCTTTCTAAAACTAATTACAGGCTTAGCAGTACAACTAAAAATAATAATTTCAAAGTTATTTACTTTATAGAGAATTAGATCATCATTTCACCAGTTTATTATTCCATCCTCACCCTAATTCTGAAGTATAACTAATACAAAGAAAATAAGTTTCTAGAAAATGGAAATCTGTGTTTTGTCCTGTTTCACGGTGATGTTTTTCTTTACAACCACATTTGAATTCACTGGACCTTTTTTAAAAGCCAAGAAAGAAGAGAAAATGTTTTCAAAAAATCCCTTAGAGTAAGTTTCTGCTATCAAGGCCCTGTGAACTGTATCCAAAAGGCAAATTAAGAATACCTACTTCAAATCATGGTTTTCTGGCTTCAAAATACTATCAGCTTAATTGCTTTTTCTTCTCCTGCCCTTTGCCTTTTAGTGTACAATGTAGAACAGTGCACTTACCTCTGGGCACTGCACTGCACTATCTTCAAGAGCAAGTGGATAGCCTTCAGACGCTGGTGACCAGTCTGACGGCATGCTACGCCGACCTGCCATTCCCAGATTTTGGCCAGTGGGAGGTGAGGAACTACCCTTTCCTCAGAGAGCATCTGCTTTAGAATTTCAAACCCTGGAAAAAAAAAAAAAATTCAAACAGCTGTTGCTTTTGTAGGGAACCATTCTGTTCATACATTCAGTTTTCTCTTCTCCATATACTAAGTATTGCTCTGGCAAGCAAGAAATATCAAAGAAAAATACCAAACAAAAATCTGAGATAATTCTAGATTACATCCTGATAATGCAAGTCTTTTCTGGGGCAAAACTTAGATAAAAATTAGGAAGAATCCTACCTGAAATTAAAATTTTCCTCAAATAAGGCAAACAAAACACAGGTCTTCACTATTATGTGATATGCAGTAGAGCTTTGCTGATTGCAACTCATCCACCAGCCTCAGCTTCATTAAAAATAAACTCTAAAATAAACTAACAAAACCTTTCATGCTATATCTAGAAATTAGATGCAGAACCAGCCTATTTTACTGGATAACTACTTTTTAAAAACACAATTACAATTATTTCTGTTTCCAATTACAGCACCCTGAACTGTTTACCACACCCTGTGTGTAATTACTGTCATATAATGAGACTTTGAATGCAAATATCATGACTACAATTGTTATCTCCAAGTCTCTGTGAAGATTTGGTATTCCTAGCATAAGAGTCACAGCAAGTAAGAGATGTTAGTCAAGTTTCCACTTGAACAAAACTAATCACGTTATTTCCAAAACATTGGAGAAAGCAAATTCTAAGTCAAAAAAAGGGATAATCACAAGTCTGTCAAAGCTCAGCAAAATAACTTCAAAAAGTCCTTTCCAATACCTTCTGAGCAGTGCTTACCTGTCTGAAACCTTCCAAGATGACCTGCTGTCACTGTAAACTTATAACCCCACTCAGTGTTACTCATGTCAGAAGTAAATCGGTAATAGAGTGTGTCTCCTGCGTACAAGGAAAGGAAGAAAAATCCACATTACTACCTCCTGAGTTAGTTTTGCTATCACAAATACAATTCAAATGACAAGTCTGTCATAAATTAATCCTAGATATTGTCATTCAAGAGAGGTGATCTTTTTGGTAATTATGAAATCACAGAACAGTATGATAAACAGGAGGCTGAAACAAAACACAGAAGGGTTTCCACTGTATAAAGACACTTACAAGGATAACGTCTCTTATATTTTTGTCAACTACACAGAAAAAGAGGGAGTTAAAGAAACTATATACCATTACACAGTTAAACTTCTCTTTTCCAATTGTGTTATGGATCAGTTATGACTTATAAAAAAAGAACCGTTACAGGCAGACAAGTTCACAGTCCATTAAACAAAAGGTTAAAAAAATATGAAAGTCAAGTTGTACTGCTTTTACATGTCAGAAAATTAAATTGCACTCTTTTACTCTAGGGAACAAAACTGTTAAACATAACCACTTAAAAGTGGAAGAACTGTCAAAATGTTTGACCATTTTACAATCAGGCAGTGAAACATTGAAGAAGTTCTTGTCATTGTAGCATCTACAGCTTCACAGAGATCAACACTGGTAGCTAGCTGTAATGCTAAACAAAACATACGCTTACCTATTTTGCTCTCTAATATTAGATCTGGTTAAAACTTAGAATTTCCTTCTGTTCCATGAAAAATCTTATCACCCTGGGACAAGCATGCTAGTTCTCATCGGGCAGCAGAATTTTCAAAGTTTCACGAAGAAGAAGAGTTTTGAAAACATTTTTTAGGATTTAAAAAAAAAATTAAATATCTAAAAACCTGTTCCCCTTTTCATCGTGAAATGGAGCCATTGCTCTCTCCTACTCCTAGGGGTCTTGAGAAAGCCCTGCCATCAAAATTAAAAGCCCAGAAGCCTTCAAATGCCTGGTTTGAGCTAAAACCTGCTGAGTGAAATCAAGAGCTTTAATCCAGACAGCCTTGGGTGGAAATGAAGTTTCAAAAGGTGAAACTCAAGTTTCATGGCCAAGGCTGCTCCAAAACAATGGGCCTCAAAGTTCAGTTTCTTGGCAAATCTCTGCAACTGTTTGGGAGGAAGAGGACAGAAAGAATGTCATAAAAATCCAAAGTATTTCTACAGAGCACACATTTGCTTCTAACTAGCATCTTGTAACCCAAACCGCTTTGCTAAGAAAGTTCCTAAATCTATTTACAGCTACTGACAGTACTTGAAGTCAAAAGCTTCCTGCAATGCCACAGCGCTCAGTGGGTTAAAACAACGTAAGAGGCATGGGACCATGCAGTCCTTCAGCTCACTGGCATTTGCTACTGTGTTATCAAAACCACACTTAGAGAATACTGACTGAAGCTCAGAGTGATTTTTTTTTTTTTCAGCTATGCTATGTGGCAACAACTGGAGACAAGGCATTGGCACACATCCTTATTTGCTCTGAGCACTAGTATAGCACAGAGACAAGAGATAAGCCTATCTTTTTTTTTAAAGTGTGCTTCCTGTGGAAAGTAAGACAAGGCAGAAACAATGTAAGTGAATATCATGCAGAACAAGGACTGTGTTAGAACAGAATCAAGATCAAAATTTGTTTCCAGCACTTAAGTGCATGCTTTGACTGAGGCATGGAAAAAAAAGGTCAAGTAGCAGAACAACAGATAAGCCTACTTTTAAGAAACAAATACAAGAGCAGCACGTCAGAGCAAACAGATTGGGACAAGAAAAGGATTTTCTTTTCCCACACTTCTCAGGAACATCCATATTTAACTGTCATCTTTCAGTAGTTTCTCTCAAGAGTCCTGGATACCAGCAATATCCTATACATTTGCACTTTGAAATACTGCATATTCACCTGGAAGCTCAAAATCATTCCATTTCTGCGGAGACCCACTGAAGCTGTGCCGGTCCTGCTGGAAATCACTGCTGCTGGACATGAGCAACTCATCACAGCCTTCTTCTGTATTACACTGAGAGTCAAATTTGATTGAGAGGTAGATAGCACCGGGAATGTGAACTTTATCCTAAGAAATAAACACATGAACTTTGCATACAGTAATGCTACATTACCAAGAAGCTACTTAACTTTCACTGTATAAACAAGGGAGATATAACAAATATTACAGCGTCTCCATGGGAAAAAAACCTCTTTGATATTTTTATCTGGAGCTAATTTAACAAAGGTAAAGCGTGGCCTATTGTTTGCATTAGCTGTTAAGCATGTCAAATTAATTGCTAGCCATGTTTTTGTTTTCTAAAAGCAATAATTGTTGCTGATACTGATCTCATTGCCAGAACCTAAAGGTTTGTATGCATTTTAAAAATAAAAATCAGAAGAGTCAGAGCTGCAGGGAAATTAAAAATCCCAAGACTGCCCAGAGAGAGACTTACCAAACCGTATTAGAAAAATGCTTTCAAACAGTATCAAGAAAAGAAAATCAGAAACTGCTTGTGTCAGGAGAAGATAGTCTAAAATGAGAAATACAAGAAAAAACAAAAGACTCCACTCCTAGCTTTTGTCTAACAGCACAAGGGAGTAACAGGCCAACTGAAACAGACCTTTGGATGAAAGGGTAGAAATATTTGCTCATTAAGGCCCTGAAACCATTTAAGAATATGATCTTCTTCAAACACATGCATAGTAAAACCATTTAAGTTATGCACTTTTCACATGATTGAATTAGGACTACATTAAAGTGCCTTACTGAACACATTTCTTCACAGGGCAAGGCCTCAGTCATCTGGCATCAGCTTTTTCAAAAGCAAGACTGAACAGATATTCCACAGGTGCTTCAAGCACAGAAGTCCCAGGGGTACACACATGGAACATTGTGAGACTTCTGCTCCAACCACCTTGATGTTTTTCAACTAGTCGTCAAGTCATGCAAATCCACTGCACTGTAATGCATGTATAACTTACCTCAAAATTAGTATTGTTGTTATAAGGATGTTTAGATTCACGCATCTGGACCGCCATCCCAGGTTCCTCCATGAACTGGCAAGCTGTCAATGCCATCGTTCCTAGCATGCTCTCACTGCACCCATGCAGTACTTTCTGTAGAATCTGGGGAGAAGCAACACGTCATGTAAATACAATTTGCTATCAAAACAACATTTACAAACATACATGCTGGTAACTGACATGAGTAATTTCTAGCCACACAACATTTTGGAAGAGAGAATCGAGCTACTAGCAAGAAAAAAGACAAATTCACAAATCATGTCTACAAGCGTCATCTCCATAACTGCAAAAGATTTTACTCTACCTCTGTTCCAGATCTTTCAGTCTTTATCTGATAAAAACATGAGAGCTATTAGCTACATCTCTTTCCACAAATGCTAGAATCAAGGCTAATCCATAAAGTAATTAACAGTAAACTAAAGCTGTAAACAAGGAAGATAAACAACTTTGTTAACATACTAAACAGACACCTTTACCTTCTATACCTACAGGTTCTGATTCGAGTAGAATATATCATACGGTTTTGCCTTCAAAATGTACAACTGCATGCGTAAGAAGGAATGATTATGTATCAGTTGAGTGACTGCAGTGTTTGAAAGCACGAGATGCAAGAGCTTTGTCTTTAAAAATACAAATAAATACCATTTAGTCTATCAGAACACACTAAATGAGAATTCAGACAACCCGAGTCTCCACTTTTTCTTATTTTTCAAAAGTGCACAAAAGCTCTGAATCAAGAATCTTGCTACTCAAGGCCCTTTCCAAGTCATTATAGCAATCTATTACATCTCTTCACCTGCAATTTTCTAACTCCCCCTATAAAACATAATACTAGCTCAGACCAAAAGGTTTATCTCCAAATCAGCCAAAAATTGATTTATTGGGGAAAAGGAGTTTAAAAAACAAAGGCAATATGTAGCATCGTTCCCTGAATGCGTTCTTTGCCTCCACACACTTGCAGAATAGCCCAAGACAAAGGCTACATTTTTGTATTTAATATGCCTTAACAGATCTTTATTCTATCAATTCATCCCATCATTTTCTGAACCTCTATAAACACCCTGTGGCAACAATTTCAATGACATACTGTGTCAAGAACCAGTTCTTTCGGTTTGTTTTGGACCTGACACTTATTACCTTAATCTGACACTCCTTTGTTTTCTTACTGGGAGGGCCAGTGAATAATACTTGCTGTTAACTTTTGTATGCTGCTTACTGTTTTAAAACTACAGAGAAAGAGGAACAGACTTTTTCATTACTCCTCCTCCCTCAATGTCCCCACAGGGCAAAGATCCAGGATGAAGAAAACTAGTTGGTTCCTGATACTGAAGATATTCCATGGCTATAATAATCTCCGCCACTATTCTCCAGACCTCTTCCAGTTGTACTGAACCTTCTTTTTATTATTTTTTTTTTTTTAAATGAGATGAGGGAGTCAGGTCACATGCCATAGTCCAGATGACAGCATACTATTGATACAGTGGTATACCAATGCCTTCTGCTTAATTTTTAATTCCTCCTTTGAAGACTCCCAGCACTTGATTTGCTTCAACTGCTGTGAAGCATTGAGCTGACATTTTCATTACAACATTCTGTTATAATTCCAAGATCGCTTCCACCATGGTAACAGTCAGCTCATCAGTGGAGTAGCAGGTATTACAATATACACATTGAGATCTAACAAAAAGCAGCTTTCAAAACAGACTGCCTATTTTACCAATTTCCCTATAAGATTTATTTTCCCATATAGCGCTCTCATAACTGAAAGAGTTGTCTCCACGGAGCTAGTTTTTCCAGTTTCTGTTAACAAAATCAGTACATTAAGACACTGACAGATTCCAACTGCTTTTTCAGAACTAATTTAAATTTTGGAGTTTCAATTTAGTTTAAAAAAGGAACTACAAGTATTTTTGTTAGAGTCTTGTGGCATGCAGGCACAGGGCTTGTTCACATGCATAAGTCAAATCCACTTACTTTTTCCCACAACTGCTTTTCCTCTAGCTGCATAAGCATGTCCAGTATGTATGTCATATGGGCTGGTCCACTAAGATCTAGGATTTCCTCATTTATTGCCACTTCATCTGGCCACTCAGCTAACAATGATGCCAGCACATGCCTCGCATAAAGAACAGCAGTTGCCTCATTTACACGATACAGGTAGTCCCTCACGGCCTTTTTACTTCTAGAGTCCAGCTCCTTGTGCAGGAGTATTGAACTCTTAGTGCGACGTTGCTTGGCATAACTAAGCTGTAGATCACTCTCTGTGTTGGTTATCAGTTTCTGGGCGACCGGATTGGTTTCTTCTGTTGCTTTATCACAGAGCACAGGCTTTGACTGGAAAAAAAAAAAAAAAAAAAAAAAAAAAAAAAAAAGGGGGCAAGTTTGAAAATAGGCTCTCAACAATTTACTTCCTTATGTTTAGATATCTGACCAGTCCATCAGACTGCAAGCTGAATTTACAAATGAATTTGCTGTTTACAGACTGAAAATCAGATGCATCAAAGAACACAAAAGTGTGATTTCTCACACACCTACAGGGACAGAATTCCTCAAAAAGACTGTTTATGTCAACAGACTTCACTATATGCTGATGTATTCATGACTGTACGCACGAGTGGAAACAGCAGTTAGAATTCTAACCAAGAGCATTAATTCAAGCTGACTAGAGAGGTAAAGCAACAAAGTGCGATGCTATTTGTGACACAGAATGAGGCAAATTGGGAGGGACTTTTGGAGATCATTTGGTCCAAATCCAACTTAAAGCTGAGCCAACTTCAAAATCAAAGCTTTGTCCAGTTAAGTTTGGAGAATTTCGAGGGGTGGATATTTCACAGCCTCTATATAAGCTGTTGTAAACCACTTCACAAAGCCCTTGATCCACTTTGCTAGGCAACTGATAGACAACTGAGCTGGTGATACCACATGGCCAGGAATCAGCACCCAAAATAAAGCAAAGAGCTGTGGGACCATGCTATCGAATGCAAAACCTAAAGCTTGCAAGTGTAGTGTCTACTTTACAAGCCAAATTCATTGCTTCCTTGTTCTGCTGAAATTACTGTAAGATAACAATAATATGCTAAAACAGTTAACACTTAGGGCATAAGCTTACAGTAATTAGATCTCTCTTGTATGAGGAGAGGAAATTACAGTGTGCAATCACAATCTGTTCTCCTGACCGGAGAATCAAGTTGTCTTACTTCCTTAAGGAAGAAATTACAAGGAAGAAGTACTTGCTTCTTGTTGTACCTGCTCATTAATTTTGACATAAAACATTAACAACAGATTATTTCAGATGTTAAAATCTCCAGTTTGACATTACTAAACAAAACTGAAGTTACTCAATGCCTAAATTAATTATTTCACAACTGCTCCTTTTTGTGGAGAAATATGCACGTACCAAACATGGTAAGATGATCATATCTGTATCTACTGCTTTTGAACTCTGCTCCTCCAACTTCAAACGCTTACTGGGTTGCCATTTCTGAGCCAGTGTTCGGATCCTCTCATCCGTTGTAATTACATCTCCATCAAACCTTAAAAGTGGCAAAAGAAAAAAAAATAAAACACACAAATGTGTTTTGAAAGTAATGCAAACTAAACTAGAGCAATTAAATGCAAATTAAATATTCCCACCTTCTGTTTTCGAAAGATTCATTAAACTCTACCTATTTTTATTAGATGGTGTTAACTAGCTTCCCTATTCTAACAAGTCAAAGGTTTTAAATGTTATAAAACTGCTCATCAGTGTGATAACATAGTTGCTCCACAACATGCTTTGATTACTAGAAGCTACATGTAAGCTCTCCATTTGTCCTCAGTTAGGGTAATTTAGAGACATAGTAGAACTTCATATGTGAGTTATCATATTGAAAAGAACATGCACCATATTTCAGAAGATGGTGACTTGTTTCCATAAGTACAACTTAGTAGGAGTTTATTTCCTTACTTTTTCACACATGAAAACCAAATCATATCCTTGGAACAATTTCTATTCAGCACCTATTAGATTTTAGGTTACCACCCACATCTAGTAACTGTTTTTATGCTGGACCCAGCCTTTCACATACCTCTTTTGAACTTCCAGAAAAAAAGAATCTGTTCTTTTCATTTGCAACTCATACATGGCTCGAAGGATATGGAGAGGTGCATTAAGTGCATCATGTGTCATCTGAGCAAGGAGACAAAAAAAAAAAAAAAGAAAAGAAAAGATGACATTACAAGGGAAAAAGAAAGACGAGTTTCTTTAAGGATGACCTAGGTATTATTTTCCCACTTATTACATCGGTAGAGCATGAACTTAATGTCTGGATTAATAAAAATTAAAAGTAATTTAGCAAAAAGCTTTATAATGATTTTGTAGTGTTCATTACTGTAGTTCTAGTTTATTTCCTTTAGATAATAATACATCAAAATCATAGACCCATATTCTGTAAATTTAGAAGAAAACCAGCCATATAAACTACCCAGTATTTTATGCAACTAGCAAATTCACAGTAACTTCAAAGGAAGTAAAATTAAGTTTAAGTACCAAGAAGCATATTTTGGTGGCTTCATCCAAACCCTCCAAGGGATCAAGTTTGTTCTGCTCTACATCAACAGGGCCAACAATGGGCTGCTCCACATCTTGATCTTGTTCCCTTTCTTCCAGTTCAGTATCCTCACGCTCAGCCAAGGAACTGATCTCTTTCTTTGAGGAATATAGCATTATTGACAAAATCTACACAGAAAAAAGGTAGCATATGGTGTGACAGCTGTAGATATTATTAGCGTATCTGCAAAGAGCATTTTATAAGAACATTATAATGACTTGGACAGTGCTTAACACATGCTATTCTAAAAAGAAGCAGCACCTAAAAAAAGAAAAAAAAACACCACCCAAACAACAAAAACCCAAAACAAAACCCCAACACACAAAACCAAACCACTTCACAAATAAGTTACACCTTCCAGGCTGCTACAAAGACAACTTAAGTAATTAGCCAAAAGTGTAAAAAAAAAAAAAAAAAAAAAAAAAAATCGAGAAAATAATTATTTAACCATTTCAGTACATCAAGGTTTGGGGATTCTTAGATAAGAGCAGAGCAGAGGTGACTATCACCAAAAAGCCAGCGATGCCCCTACACACTCTTCTCCTTTCAAAACATACCTTTGGCTTCACCACAGCCAACAACATTAGTACCCATTACAGGAAGAAAATAACATTGACGCAAGTTGGAGGACCAAGGAAGTGTGTATCCTCAGTTCTGAGGAGTAATGTGGGCAGAGCTATGGCAAGACATTTTAGTGCTCAGGGAAGAACACTTATTTGGTACGATGCTGCCCAAAGGGGAGGAAGATGGGACACCTCTCTGGTCAGGGCTGGTTCTCTGGCTCTAGGTCAGGAGGCAGGAAGATCCCATGGTCCAGATCTGATTCTGCAGTATTTCTAACCAAACACTTGGGGCAACTTTTCAGAGGAATTCCAGGGTTTTACTCTTTCTCTCTCTCCTTGCTACCATCCTAAGTACAAATTAACACAACTCTTGCCTATGATAAAACATAACTGACAGCTGAACCACACTTATCTTCCAGCAAGTAACAAACATTCAAAAAGAATGTTCCCACATGAATATTGATCTTCCTGTATTGCACTACAGTAATAACTTGTACATGTCAGTGAGTCATGCAAGTAATGTTCTTCAAGACTGTTATTTTTTAAATTGAAGAATGGAATTTTCACGAACAGTCTAAATAAAATTTGTAGAAGAAACTGAGTAGGTGATTAATGCCTCATCTTACAAATTTATTTCAAATACATTTAGATTAATTAAAATCAGCTCCTGCTTTAAAGAAGTTAGACTATTATCTACACAATTGTGACAGACAGCGGAAGGCAGATTCAGGGATACAGTTAAGTGAACATGTTTATTAAGACTAATTAGAAATACTCTTGAGACTTTCTTCACAAAAGTGCAGTGTCATAACCTTTCATGCCACTGCATAAAGCCTGACTTTTTACAAAACATAACTTTTCTTACCTCCAAGTCTCTGAGAAGCCAGGTCTTACTGAAGCCAGTTCCTTTGCTACATTTCTTCACTAGAAGCTTGAGTAAACCAGACTGAAGAAAGGCAGCTTGGATCTCCTTAAAGCCATGAATCTACACACAGACACAGAGATAAACAAGTCAAAAGGGAACAAAGCATCACAATGCTTGCAAGGTCTTATCACATGGCCTCAGATAAACTTCCTGCCCAGATGAACTACGTTGGGAATCTTTTTCTTTCATTTCCCTAAAAAACCCCGAAATACAAATCCCCACTTCAAATACCATAAGGGTGTCATCCATGACATACATGCAGTAGTAATTGGATTTCTGTTTTGCTCTGACAGTCCAAAAAAATACAGATCCCCTCTTCAAATACTTCAGGAATAAGAAGAGGGGCAAGTGAGCTTCACTCTATGAAGTGTTACCCCTACAAATTTCTTCTTCAGCTTTCATGAATGGTCAGCCCTCACAGAGGAAAAGCAATCCAACATTGAACTCAGACTCACAAATGCTATTTAAAACTTAGGAACATTTTCAACCCCCTACAGACAGGGGATAAAAGGAGCCAGCTGTGAAACACAGCTGTTAGCTCCCCAATGTGCTTAGTCAATACCCAAGCTCCTGTAGCACAAGGTGGAACATCAGCTTTTATTTATCTATTATATTATACATGTCAGGCAAAAGATACCTTAAGTGTTCTGTAAAGCCCCTTTAGAGCGAGCGACAAGACCCAAGTTGCTTCCACTGCCTCAGCATAGCTACTGTCCATGCTGGTTTGCAGAAGGTGTGTGGATATAAGAACAAAGTGCTGGAGGTACTGTCTCAGCTGGGTCTGGGAATCGCTGCCTTCTTGTCCACATTTCTGAATCAACTGATAGTCTTTTACTACAAGAGAGAAAAAACACAATTCACTAGGTTGATCTTAAAATGTTGTGAAATCATCTCTTACCAGTAGATACGAGTAGGCTGAGACATGAACACTATCCATACATGAAGTACATTCTAATAATTGTCTTGTACTAAAATTATCTCAGATTCATTGAATAGTCAAGTAAATATTTCATCTTTCAGTGCAAGTTAAAAAATTCCTAGGTAACTTCTAGTAACAGCTGGTTGTCTGCACATATTTGCACAAAACAGTACAGCACACAAAGCAGCGCAAGTTGTATTTTACAATTAAAATGGGGAAAATTCTGTCCTGCAATTGATAAGAGGAAATAAATCTTGCTGATCTTACTGTTTAAAACGTCGCGGGGGGGGGAGAGCTTTTATATTAAAATCATTCTTCAATATCAAAAAGCAGTTCAGTCTGTTGATTTTTCCAAGTGTCTTTTAAGCAACTTCAATAGTCAAGTCTTAGGACAACCTTTGCTTTATAAACTTCACAATTAATAGGTCATGTATGCCAAAGCTGAAAGCCCTCACTCCTAGAAATCCAACAGATTTGTTATATGTTAAATGTTTAGCTTGACTAACTTTTAAACAAGGTGAAATACGGGAAGAAAATTCTCTCTGGTACAACAAATGGGCCCCAGGAGGAAGCATCTAGCTCTGGGGTTTTGTTGTTTTCTGGTGGGCTTTGTTGCTGGTTTGTCTGGTTTTTTTTAATAGCCTTTAAACACCGTAATAGCCAACACACTCTACCAATGTGCCCTAGAATGGATTACTCTAAAATATCCAGACACATTTCCTGGAGTATAGACTATTTCATGCTGTATAGCTTTTTAAAATTTTTGTCTCAAATTTTAGGGGTATCCAAATTGTTTTGAAAAGTTCTTCCAGACAGGAAGAAAGCAGAGAAGATAGACTCCTGACATCTTATAAAGCACATGATTAAAGAAGTTAGGCTTGTCCTCATGGCATGCTTTTTTACAGGACCAGAAAAAAACAGCCAACACAGCATCATTTCAGAAGCAATCAATCGATAATGAGTATGTTTGTGTTTGTTCTTGGTCTTCATTTGCTAGTAGGTAGCACATATTGCCCACAGTGGAAACAGGTGCTTCATAAAAACGCAGAGTATTTTTGGAGCAACAAAATGGACTATCCCAAAAAAGTTCAGGCATTGAACCTTTCCTTTATATAGCAGCACCTAACTACACAGAGGCAGCACATACATTTTTTAAATTTGCAATTGTTTTAAAACATTAAGCACATGTTTGTAAAGGATAAGACACAAGCAGTAAGCAAATCTCAAACCAGAAACAATTGCTTAATCAAAAGCCTATTTCTGAGATTTCTCAATTAATAAAATGGTCTCGACAGTTTCCTAAATCCTTTCCTGAATAAAAATAAATGCCACAAGTTTCAAAAAGAAAATGAGTCTCCATAATCTTTACTGCAGAAGCTTCACAATTCGGTTTAACCTACGAGCAGAAAGTCAGACAACTTACTAATAATGGAATTCAAACTCTGCAGACCAGCGCAAAGTGGTCTAGTTAAAATATACTTTTGGGTATCCATAAGAAACTGTAAGGAAATACTCTGATTCTTTGATAAAATGAAAATGTCACAGAACCTGTTTTTCTCTTTCGGGTTTTGATGTCTACTACAACTGCCCTGTTTTTCTCAGTGAAATGCTTCAGGATGATCACATTATGAGGCTCATTAGCATTATCCATGTACACAGAACGAGTCCCCATACACAGCACCTGAAATTGCAGCAAAAGTTTCAGTTATGATTTGGAATACTTATTTGTAATTACACAGTCATCTTTTATACTTGCTACATTTGCTTATACTTGGTATTGTATTTTTTAGCTGAACAATCTGCTTGCTGCCAGGTATTTGCTGATCTTTAAAAAGTGGCAGTTCACTTCTATGAAAAAAATGCCTACAGCAACCAATTTAATGATACATAGGCAATATATCAGTTATGACTATCAAGAGTGAGATTAGATTGTTTCACTTGTATAAAAAGCCCTTTTTGATACTAAAACATACTAAGCTGTTTTTCTTGTGATAGTTATAAGTAGCACTCAAAGAAATGCAAGGCAAAACCAGCTACATTATTCTTCATTAAATAAACATTTATTGTGCGCAAGTGGAAAGATGTGAACTCTGACATACAACATGTTTTCTTAGTTTATAATGGATGTCTCCAATTGATTAAGTCTGTAGTATTTAGAAACAGAAACCTAAAAGCGCTAACCAATTTTGCTTCCTTTAGTATTGATAGGCCACTTACCTCAGGAAACCCAACCAGCACCAATAAAGTGAAGATATTGGTGTGCTTTAGCTGGAAGGGCAGCTGCTTAATGCAATGGTCAGTGAAAGCAGCGATCACGTTATGCCACTGCGCAGAAGAGTTCAAAGATCGAAGAATATCTGCCATGGAGCTTGCCCAGTCCAGACCTACACGACTGGAAAGCAAGAGCAGTCTGTATTAGGAGGGCTGACTACAGACTTATCTGAAACTATTTTTCCTCAAGACAGCATATCACTGTTAATCTGTCATAGCTATGGCTTTCATATCATTATATAACTGTTTTTCCAAATA
Source organism: Haliaeetus albicilla (assembly GCF_947461875.1). Taxonomy (NCBI): domain Eukaryota; kingdom Metazoa; phylum Chordata; class Aves; order Accipitriformes; family Accipitridae; genus Haliaeetus; species Haliaeetus albicilla. Next base: position 9,171,429 of record NC_091491.1, read on the forward strand.
CTTGAAGCTTTCACGTCAGCCAACACATGAATTCTGTATTGTTTTTCATCACTAGAACATAAACACTACTCTGTTTTCTTAAAGGGTTTACAGTCTCAAAGCAAAGTGTCACCTTTAATTCCTAATTTTAGTTTAGAGCTCAAAAGTTTTTCTTTGCACAACAGCAAGTGGTTTATTTCCCATGTACATGACTACCTCCTCACCCTCTGTGGACTACACAAATAATCCAGAGAGACTGGCCCCCTTGCTCTAAAGTTAGTCTTTGAGAAAATCCTTTCTCTCAGCTGATCCTCTGGATATTCTGCCTTTAAATTTCATATGCTTTTCTATTTGTTTATGAACCTTCCTTTTGAAACATAGCTACAATGAAAAATAACACTGTCATGTTTTAACAGGCATGACATTAATCTTAGAATGCTTGAGAGCTTTCTCAAGATCTTCAAAATGGAACATCTGCCCTGCCCCTCCTTGCTGTTTCCAGTCCAATTTTACTATACAAAAATATCTCTCTAATACTCTTATGTAAAAGGGCCAGATCCAGAACTCAGCACTGGTGATAGTTACCACATGACACACTCTCCTCCTTTCCCAAGTTACACAAGAGGTATGTAACTCAATGGGAGAGAATTTATGTCATACAAAAAATTTAGGACTGTATTTTGGTTTTCCTCAAAATTTCCAAACCTTACTTCTTCCACCATAACAAACTACATAGGTAAGCACAGGAAATTAAGCCACTCTTCAACAGATGGCCTTCTTTTGGAAGGAAATGAAGAGATTCTCACTGCAACAAGGGCTGCAGATGCTAAGCCCTTTCTATGATCAGGATACAGGTTTAATCGACTTTCTATTAAAAGGCCTCCATGCATGAGGCACACATGAAAGAAAATTAGTACTAGTCATCAGACAGCAACTAATAGGTTTAAAGTAAAAAGCACCTGTCTAAACACACCGCTCCCAGACTGAACAGAAGATGAGTTGTCTTCCAGCCTTCTGGCACCGTAGACCCATCTCCCGCAGCAAACATATTATGTTTGGCTGAAAGGACTTTAGCCACCGCAGCATCCACTTCTGCAGGCATAAGTCTCAGGATTAACTGGCCCAGAAGTCCCAATGTTAAATGATAAGTTTCATTCAGGTGGCCAGCATTTGAGATTACAACCTGAAACATCAGTGGAAGTATTTGTTCCAGGTTAATCAAGGACATTGTGGAGCCCTACAGAAAAAGAAAAATCTCAGTAAGGCAAGGAAAGAAAACAAGATTTTTAGTCAAAGTCATGGCACATACAAAAAGCTTCTGTTCTAATGCTCTTTCAAATGGGACAAAAGGAAATGAGAAACTAGGTTCTAACTGTGGTTGTTGCCCTCTTAAGCTGACCTGACACGTAAACCTAAATTGATGATTTAAACTTCGCAGGTGTTGAACAGTTAAGACAAGACTGCTTTACAGATAAATTAAAATTCCCTTCCCTCTCCCCACCCAGGAACAAGCCCTTACATTCCTTAGTAATGTGAAATGTCTTAAGACATTCTGATTTGTATTTTATAACACCTAAGCAACTAGAGCCCATCTCCCACATTTAATTCGCTATGAATTTTATTCATCTTATTTGTGATACCTAGAAAACTACACAGATTGAAAGTAAAAAGAACTAACTGATTTAAAAGGTGGTAACATAGCTGCCAGCAATCCTAGAATCCTCTTCTGAGAGCATTCAGCAAAAACTTGTTCCTGGCTAGGGATTAAAACCTTCTCTGCTTGCTTCTGGGCTGAATCCTCTGAGAGGTAGTCATCTGCTTTTTAAATTAAAACAAAAGAAGAAAATCCCAAAAATGACATTAAAAAGAAGTAGGGGTAGCTTAATTTTTTATAATTGCAATCTAAGAATAAAAAAAAAAATTAAAAAATTTATTAAAATTTGACAAGTCTTTATAAAAGTCTATAAAAGATAGCAGGTAAAGAGATTTACACCATCTACTAAAAAACATATAAAGGATAGTACTACAGACAGATCCATTTAACTATCATAATTCTTACAATACTAGTCTTTAATAAAGACACTTAATTTCTGGTTCCAAGTACGTAAGAATACCCAAGTATTGTGTTAGACCAACAGGAACTAAAATCTCTATACATAGATATGTATCGGTGGAATTCTACTCTGATTTCTAGAATCCTTTAAACCAACTGCAAGGTAGCAGTTGTTCAAAGCAGTATGCTTGGCTGGTTTTTACAAAACAGCTCACCTGCATTAAAGACTTTTGCAAATATGCAAAAATGGGTTAGGAATAAAAAATACAGCTGTTTGCTTTGCATATGAATAGATATTTCTGTGTTAGGGAAAATGAGAAATAATTTTTTACCTGTTGGAGAAACATTATTATCCACAGACAAGTCTGATGCTTGTCTCAAAACAGCTTTCTTTGCAAAGACAGCTTTGCTTTCACTTCCTTGTTTTCCTACTTTATCTTCTGCAGGAGACTGGATTTCATTGCGAGTATCTCCTTTCCCCTAAAAATAAAACAAAGGCACTAAAAGATTAAAACAAAATTTAAACACCTGCAGAAACAACCATGGAAAGAACGCGCCGGTCATCTGCATTTGACAAACATTTTTCCTCAAATATCAAAACCTTTTATTGGTTAGGAATTTCTTGATGTATATGTGTCTTAAGCTTCCATACAGTGAAAATACATTTTTCTATTTTGCTCGTATCTCTGTACATAAAATTATTACAACTGTAATAGTTTTATGCACTGTATAAAACTGTAGGAAACTCGTTCTCCTACCTAAACAGTGCTAACAACTAGGGGAAACAATAACTCTTTTAGAAAGAACGACCTTTGCCCCATCCCCCCAACATTTTTGTGAACCAGTTGCCTGTAAGAACATAAGGTGACACCTTCATCTTTGATCAGCTGGATCTAATAAAAAAAATGAAACAACCAACAACTGTCTCCCTGCCCCCCAACTTTTACGTACAAATGAAATCATTACTATCCATTATTTCAGTTACATATCCAGAATAGGAATGTTTAAGCTTTGAAGGTCACACATCTAATGGATATCAGGGATTCCGGAAATAACGGGTACTTACATTACAATGCATAAAAGAGCCTGTGCTTGGTTTCTCATCTCTTCCCTTCACTGCTTTATCACCAGTATGACTTTTTGGAGCACCATCTGTGGAAGGACTGACTGAAACAATGTCGTTCTCTGAGAAGGATTCACCTTCTGGTAACATGCAGAGGAGAGCTAAATTTTTCAGACCTGATAGCAAGAAAGTTATAAAAGCTATTTAGCTGTTGAGTGGCAAGATAGGCAAAAAGCAGAACTGAAACATTTTGAAAGAGAATTGCAAACTTCCCCTCGCACACTTCTTGGGAATCTCAACTCCATCAAAGAGATGTTCCCCATCATGTTCATTTAATCATGTAGTTCCATTAAATAACAGTGACGAACAGGTGGTGACATTTCCCACCTCACAAAGATACCATCAAGGTAGAAGTTGTAATTTAAGAAAGTGTTAGAGATACCTCCCAATAGTGTAAATTATGAAAGGTAAGTGAAATTTGTCTTAGCTTTTAATCTTCTGACCACTTAAATACTTATACAATAAAACTGTATGTTAAAAACAAACAGATTAAATAACGAGTATGCACAAGTATTTGGTGGTGGTGGTAGTATGTCACCTGTATTAGAGCTGCTCAAAAAACCTACCAGTAAACTTATTTGAACTTGAGCCTATAATTTTTGATACATTCAACATAGGTTCTCTATTGTATCACTCTATTTTCTGTAGTAGTTTACAGAAATCCTCATTTCCAAATGGACTTCATCCCCAGAAACTTATCTCATACCACAAATAAGGTTAAAAAATTCTTGCCAAGAGATGTAGAACAAAAAACATTTTCCACCAAGTTATTTGCTTTTCTTCAAGTCCTTTGGTTGTCAGTAACACGTTAGTAACAGAACATGAAGCTATATTGATTGATCCCTTTAAAACATCTAAGATGGAAAAAAAAACAACCAAAGAGTTGCCAAGTTGTCTTCAATATTTATGTAAGCATAAAATTAATTTTCTCAAGCACCCTATTTTCCATGTTCCAGTGACCCTGAACGACACTTGTTCTACATTTGCTTTCTACATAAACAGTTATTCTCAGCGAAGTACACAGTAGCTTCCCCTTTCCTTTGGAAACTTCAAAGTGAGTAATCACAGACTTTTCTGACACTTGCTAGAAACCATTGTTTCAGTGAAGGAGGAGCTGACTCACCTTTTCCATGCTGTGCTTTCATCAAGCAGTCTCCGATGAGCTGTATGCACTGATGTTGCAGAACTCTGGCATGACTGAGGACCTGTGAATCCAGTTTCTCTCCTTCTACTTCCTCCCCATTTGCCAGATCTGCACTGTAGAGAGTCAAAGCTGCAAACAACAGCCAGGAATAATTGTGGACATATGGCTGGATGAGCCTCTGTCGGTCACTGATTCGAATAGTCACCATTGGATACACTGTGATGCTGTGAGTGGGCAAGTGACTGAAAGAAGAAGGTAAATAATTTTGAAATGCAGCCACTTTCTTGCTAACCAGTATAGTTAGCAACACACAACACATTTACAGGAAACTATGAAAAAACCAACACATTCCAGAGTTTCAAACTGTAGACCTTCAAGTGCTGTAAACTGTCAGAGCCTCACTGACTTCAGTAGTGCTCATTTAACAGAACCTGAACTATCACGAGAGCTCCTGCTCTAGAAATGAAATTTTTTAAGATCTTTTCTGTCAAGCACCGAAACCTATGTTGTCTAACCACAGCGCTGTTCATTTCTTCTATCCTATCATTCAGGGTTGATAACTGTCCTGCAACGTTCACAGCCATGGCTAGAAAACAATTGCTACTGAGTTACTTCCGAGGTTGGGGCAGGTTTCCAAACTGCAGAAATTTTTGCTGAACTGGTCCTGTACTTGCTATGTTTCCCCAAAGGATACCAACTAGATGTTCTGATGACAGATGCAACCTTGCAGAAAGCAGTATGAGAATGACTGATTGTACTTAGTTGCTAATTATCACTTTTCTGCCAAGTGAAGTGGGGATCATAATCACATATTTAATACCTGTCAGAGTATTTCTTTGCAGAATAGCATCCATAGCAAAGGTCAAAGTCATCACACACATTGCAGTTCATTCTCCGACCTATGATAACTCCTTGACAGTGATCACAGGCATACTCCATGTTAACCATTTCATGGTCATCCTCATGTCCTTCAGGTTTAACTCCACCTGTAAAGAAATATTTTAAGATTTCCCTGTAAATCCTTTTTGATAGAGGATCTTTCTTAGTTTCAAGTTCACGTTCAGATTAGGAAAAGAAAGGCTTAACATTTCTAAAATATCCAGAAGAAAAGTTTTTCACTTTATTTTATGTATAACGTAGAAGACACTATTTTGCCATCGAGCATAGGGTTTTAAGGGTGGGGTTTTTTAATGACTCTTACCAAGAAAACAAGTTTTACATAGATCCATGTCATTGCATTGCAGACAGCGGTAGCGATGCCATGGTGCAATTTCATCACAGCCATCGCAGGATATATCCACATTTAACAGGTCACAGTAACGAGCAACAAACATGTGCATCTAGAGCAATAAATGGACACAATTTACTTGAGTATTATTTTCTGACTTTGAGGAAGCTCTTTTTAGACAGAAAGCAGAACAATTCCCCTGCAAAAAAGGGATGGGGATCTTTTCATCATTTTAGACTTTTGAAGGCCTACAGGGAGCCAGGGAGCCAACTCATGAAAAATCAGTTTAAGCCAGATTCCCTTCTCTCCTTCAGGCTTTTAAAAGTCTCCTATTTAACTCTTCCGCAGGTAAATAAGCAAATCATGAGGTCACCTTTCTCTGCTTCTCTGGGTCAGCTTGAGCTATCTTTTCATACCAGGTCTCAAACATTACATCCTGACATTCATCCATCCACTCACAGTTTTGCTTGTAGTCTGCAATTTCATCTTCTTCACTCCACTGACTAAAAGAAAAAGCTCAAAATTAAGTTTGAATGCAATCAGGCCTCCCAAATTAGAACAAAGTGCTATAACATGTTAATAAAAACAGAATTGCAGGAACTCCAGTTCACTTGGGTTAATAAATGACCATATAGACACCTGCTTCTTGCCTGTGTGACAAGTTCTTAAATAAATATGGGGACCATACTGCAAAAATCAGAAAAATCTACACTTACAAAACTGCTTTTGGTAATGCTAGCCCATCAGATGAAAGATTTTAAAAGCTTTTTGGCTTTCACATTTGCTCACATGTAAGAAGTACAACTACTATAAAATTGCAACATGCAGGTGTTAAAAACATTTGATATTTATTAGGACAAGAAAAAGCATTATCTACCTCCTGCTACACTGCTAAAAAAGTGAAGTGTTCTGGCAGTAATCAGGTTGAAGATAAAATTTTAATAGTTTTTGCACTAGTAATGCTGCAAAAAATTTCAAATACTTTAGTTAAGCCCTCAGATACTGGCCAAAATTATGCCATGCTTGTTAGTAGTACTTTTACTGCTTGTTCCAGCACAAAGTTCAGGAGCCTTTCTTGGTAAAAATAGCGTCAATAGTTAGCACCATGTGAAAGTTGCATTCTTCGTGACTCACCAAATGATACTGTCATGAATACTTATATTTTCTTGTGATGTAGTCATAAGAAGATGTGGTAACTGAATCTCAACAAAAAAGGAAAGATCGTTCGGTTCCCAACTCATATCCAAAAGGTGAAGGAGAGTTGTCTGCACACATGATAAGGCAGGAAGCAATGATCTAAATAAGAACACAAGACAATAAAACATGACAGCTCTCACCTGACGTTGAAATAGCATATTTGGGGAGCAAGGATGGACAACCACTGTACACTGATTTCCAGGCTTTACTCTGCATTAAATTAACTAGGTGGCAGAAACTCAGGTTTACTAATGCATAAACTTACAAAATTTAGCAAGAAGCACAGCCAATACAATTTGAAATAAAGACACTATCCTCTCCTTTATGGATCCAGCTGAAACAGAGCTTATGCTATAGCCTGAGTATTAGCAAGAGCGTTTGTCTCTTCTCTGCAGTACATTTTCTTGATATTTGCAGGAACTTCTTCTCTCTGAAACCTTTGCCATGTTCAGTTGAAAGTGGACAAAGGACTTGGAAGTTATTAGCAGGGAAACAGACATTATAGTCACAAAATTCTCATTTCTTTAGGACACCTGGCTATAAATCCCAACAATTCTAACCAGAACGTTACCAAAACATGAGCTTTAGCATTAAATCATGGTTGCAGAATTGTGGTATTTTTTGTGGCATTACTCTTGCCACAGTATTCCACAATAAATTTGCTATTTCTAGTATTTGACTGTTAAGCTTCAGAAACACATTACAGAATTATAACTACAAAATGCAGTAAGTCAAGGCTTTAACATTGATAAATTTATTGTGCTTTCCTGCATAGTATTAATAAAAAGGTAATTTGGCATAATTGATCACAAGATCAAGGCTCCTTATTTAGTTCTGTAAATAAAGCAAAAGTATAGTCAAACTTAAGTAAGGAATTAAACAATAAATAACAAATGACATGGGAAGAGGTGAGGAAGAACAGGAGAAAAAAAAAAAATCACATAAGTAATGCAAGCAATGTACTGTACCTGTCATTAATAGTACTAAATCCCTTCACAGAATTTACCAGGAACAAAACAAGCTGATAGTAGGACTCTCGAATCTCTTTGTGTAGCTCAGCACCACAGCCTTCCAGGTTTCCGAAGTAGCTAGAAATTAAAGACTCTGTTCAGAATTCTAGAATTCATGGCTACATATTAGGTAGCATGGTTTGTGCAAATTTTACAAATGGACAATCTTTTAAACACTCCCCACAAATGGAAAGGAAGTTAGTTTTGTTTAAAATGCAGTCTGACACTTTCAAAGAAAAATAAAAGAATCCTGTACCAGGAATCAGAAGTTAAGAAACAAAACAGGAAAAGAGAATATTATCATGGCATTAACAAAAGAACATTCCTTCAAATTAAAAAAGTGCTTTACAAAAATCTAATCAAGATCTTAAAGGAAATCAGTGCACTGCAAGATGACCATAAAAAGCTCTTGACAAGCAAGAAACCAGACAACAGAGTTCAGACAGCACTGGCCAGACACACGATAGAAATCAGACCTAAATTCATGAACCAGAGCAGCATAGCATTAGCTCTGAGATAGCGCTTTCTAGTTGTAGGGCTTTCTAGTTGTACTGAAAAAACTTCCAAATTATCTTTCCTTACTTAGAACAACAATTGCACATGCATACAATCAATATGACCTTTTTGCCTCTTTTTTTGTGTACGTGCATGCCCTATAACGGGTACATCACTAATAGCACTGCAGACTTTAGCTTGCATGTCCATCACTTTAGCCTCTGGCACACAAGTGGAATACATCACCCCACAATAAAATTTGTCCTGTACAGGTATCACATCCAAAGTTATGAAAATTCATGAACAAGCAAATGCTTGACTAACAAGATATAACATACACCATTCTTGGAAGATAGCTGTTCTGCCAAATAGGTATTACCTTGATTTACAAAGTAAGTTCACAAAAATTATAAAGATGCAATGCTATATAAGTAATCACAAGTTAAATGGGTTAGATCACTACAGCTTTACTGGACAAGAAAGAAACCAATCTAGAATTAGACAGGAACTTAAACTAAAGCAATAACTGAAGAGTTTGTTGTGATCTGGTTGGAACTGTAAAGATGTTTCTAGGTATCCACGCTGTGATTCAACCGCATGATACCCGCTGGCATGAATAGCTGTACAACTAAGTCCCAATTGAAAATAATTATTAATTTTTTTAAATGAAGCAAGCAAGTTATGCACAGTAGCCTAAAAACTAATCCTCAAGTCATATTTTTATTATCCACATGGATAAAAATCCAGTAACTGTCTACTGTTTTCAGTATACATGACTAGGAGAATGCAAGGACTAAGACATATTAAATCACATGGTTGAGACTTCGTCTAAATAATTACTTACTTTGTAAAGTCTTTCTGACAGGCTAGAAGTTCTAAGAGAAAAAGTACACACGGTGGATGAAAACAGTGTGGCTGCCCAAGTGAGTCTAGGCACTGGCGGATTGTCTTGAGCACTTCCATAATACTCTGCCCTTGGGATTTTCTCAAAGCAAGAACCTTTAAAACACTAAGAAGAGCAAAAAACATCTATGAGGACTTCAAAACATTGTGCTTAAAATAACCGAAATAAGTCACAATTCAAGAAGTACTTGACTAGTTAAACAAGAGTTTGGTATCTAAAATTACAATTGTATTTCAGCAGTGGTATATTGCAGTTAGAGTGAGTGATAAAGCTTCAACCAGAATCCAGCACTTCCTCCACCAGGCCAAGTTTTAGAGCCTAAAATAGACAAGCTGGGAATTGGAAATCTCTCTTTTGATTTACATTTTCAGAATACCAGGTAATTTAATAAGAGATGCAACTACTCTATATTTGGTATCAAGGATTTCTAGTGCTGCTATACCATGTCTTCGCTGTTTGCAGATGAGAAGCAAAACGCCACTGCAAACAGACCTCAGGAAGCAAGACAAGAAACAGCCAAGTAATTGTTTTTCGCATTCTGAAGTTCTATGTGACAGAAGTGAATCAAAGGAAATAATACTCTCTACAAGCCTCTACACGGTTGTGATTCACTGAAGTTTGATACAAAAATCTGATAACTATTTACGTACAAAATTATTTTCAATGCTATCTTGCGGCTAGAAGATGTTTTATTCCACCTGAAGAGGTCTGAAGACAAGTTTCTGTATTTTATAATTGGCAACATTTTCAATTTGCTTACCTTTCATGTGAAAGTGATTGATCCTTAATAAAATCTAGTATGTTTTTCAATATAGGATATTTCTCCTTCACAGTAGGCACAGCTCTTGGCTCTTCCATTGATCTGAAAGACAGCAGCCTTAGTCTTCCACGGCTGAACTGAGATTTTCGTGTAGGAGTGGAAGGAGGTGATGATATATCTTCTTGCTGTGAAACTGTATTCTCAACAGGCTTACTGTGAAATGCAGATGCTTCTTCTGTTTGGAGGGGGTCTGGAACTTGTTTAATCTTCCTATCAGATTTTATCATTTGGCCCCCCTCTTTTGAAACAGAATGAGTTAATCCACTGGAAGACAATGAGTGTGCTGCCTGGAAGTCTGCGTCCACAACAGAACCTTTTCTTTGGCATTTGTCACTGACATACTGTTGGATATCATCAATATTTTGGGCTTCCAAACTGTCTGAAGCAGAATCTTTCGTCTTTGCTCTTACAGGCAAAAAATTCAGTAACAAAAGGCTCTTCTGCATACAAAGTTTTGCTGCAACACAAAAATTGGAAGAGTTAAAATTATGACAACAGAACACCAAACTTGATATCTTCTGCTTAGGAAGAAAGTGATTTATCTTGTTTCTTCTGAGCTAAGAGAGCTAGAAAAAACTGTTTTTCTTATTATATTGATCATGATGCTATCAGTTACTTAATTTTAGATTTCCAAATGCTAAATTTGAATAATCACACTGAACCATACGAAGCACACAGTAGCCGATGAGAACACATTTTATTCTAATAACAATCAGCTGCTATTCTAATTAACCACCAGTTAATTGTGGTATCTACAAAAATAGATGAACGTTATGTTCAGAACCAGATAACCCAAGTGAGAGGTCACTCCCTGTAGAATTTTCTCATGTACTATTTTCTGCAAAGAGTAGCAGAATGCAATCCCAGATAGTTCATGTAATGTATACTAGTTCATCTCTTAAGGTATTAAAAAGTAATAGTTGCTAATTTACCTTTTACAGCAAAAATAATGACTAAGATTTACAAGGCAATGCTTCACTAAACTACCTGGAATGCTTATACATTTGGAAAGGCAACACTTACCAAGAGTTTCTGGGTTCACCTCACTTGCCTCTGTGTTCTGCTTCTCCTCAGTATCATTTCCCCTACCCATGAGGGATTTCTGCTTCATTTCCAACTGCAGATAGGATGTTACAATAGTTAAAATATGACTCCCCCTGTATATCTATACAGCAAGGCAGTATGAAGACTGCATTGCATTAAAGGAATTTAATCTCAGGAGCAGATGACAGTATTTACTATTCCCTACTGCAGAACAAAACACCCAGTAGTCTAAAAGAGCAGTACCTAAACTACCAGAGCAAATACCACAGCCTCATACCGAGGTGCTCAAGGTTTGTAGGCTGAGACCCTTCCTTCTCTTGTGACTGGATGTGCATCAGCCCTCCAAGAAAAAGAAGGCTTCCCCTTTACCCCCACCATTCAAGAAAAGATACACATCCAGTCATGAGATAAGATTCTCCAAAAGCATCATGTCATCTAACTACTGAGTACTGTCAGAGGCAAACACCACCTGTCATGCAACGTGTACAACGCAATTACTCATCTTAACATGCATCTGCACTTATTGCATGTCTAGTGCATCAAGCTGCCAGGAATTCTTACAGGCAGGAAAGAGGAGGGAGGAGGTCACAACATACTAGAACAGTTAATTTGGCGGGCCTGCATCTGAAGGGCTCACAAGAGTAGCAGAAAAGCAGGCCATAGACTGAATTAGCTGTTCTCAAAGGCCATGCATGTAGTTGTTGACATTTAGAGTCTCCTACAGACCAGTGAAATCTAAATGAATTTTGGCTCTCTGCAGCTGCAGGAGATGACGCAGACACCTCTCACCAGGTTGTGAGCTGATGACAGCAGCTCTTGACATAAGGCTTATGTTTCAAGGAAAATTACATGCAAAAAACATACACTGAACTGAAGCCAGTTACTCGCTTGTCAAAGAAGCAATTACTTCCTTTTCTGTTAGCGCTGCACTACTGTGAGAACGATGTTTAAGACAGATTTCTTTCTATGCTATACCTCAAAAGAACTCCAACTGCTATGTAAGAATCTTCCTAATTAACAACACGCATTCTTGCTGAAAAATAACACAAATTTAACTGATTTTGAGTCAAATTCAGTCCTAAATACTCATGATGACACATCTGGGGCTGAGGGAAGGAGTGGAGTGTAAGAATGCTTAAATGTTTAAGTTTGAAGTATAGAAGTGAATATATGTTCTTCCTAAGTGAAAACAGTTGACCTAGAATCTCTGAAGGAAAATATGGTTCCACCCTACTCCTTAACATTGCACTGTAAAATATTAAGGTAAATGACATTAATAGATATCCTTCTGAGTGATCTTACCATCCATATTCTAATTGAATCAGCCAGGGAATATACTTGTGCAAACTCATCACTCAAAGGCACCTTGCCTCCACTGTTGACTAGAAATGAGAGAAAGAAGAGTCCTGTTTATTTACAGCTCCATTTTTACACAGCTTGACTACTTAACTAAAATTATGCTAGAGCCTTCCCTTCATCTCTTAGTCAATACTTGGAATTATGCCTGTAAGAAAAATAGGGAATAAAACCTGCCAACTTTCATACGTCTTAAATACATAAACTGCACCTTGACAGAGTTATTTGCAAAGTTAAATTATGAATATCTTTCTCATCTCTTCCCAAAATTGATGCCTGCAGCTGTGGAAAATAAAAACCTCTCCTTATACATGCAAATATCACTAATGTAAACCAACATCAGAATAATCAAGAAATGCTTAGTACTAACTTAAAGCTCTCTATATGTATTTAGTTATCAAATTTCTTTTTCTCTTTTGTTTTATGCTATGAATTTCTGAAATGGACTTTCAAGATCAATTTACAAAAGTTAAAGACCTGACAGTTCCCATCAAATGGCCCAGCCTGACAATGACTATAGAGAAAAAGACATTCCTATTCAGGGTCTTCCCTCTCCTGTTCCCCCATTTTTTAAAATTTCTTTTTCCCTTCTTCTCAGCATCACTTGTACATAGTTGACATGGTATAGGTGAACATGGGTCCTGAAATTAGCCTCCCCCAGCAAGACAAACAAATGAAGCTATTAACATAACAGTAGGATGGATATCTTATCCACTCATTAATATTTTCCTGAGCTACCACAGTTTTAAATCTTACTCAGAAAATTAGATCAATTGTCAGACATAGACAAAATGACTAAAGGCAATAACCACTTTAGTCATCAAGTCAGTCTTTGTGTCAATCATTTTTACCCACAACTTTATAGCTCAAAATGCAAGATGTTTAGCTTCAAAATTGTGACAGAAAGTGAAAGCCTAAAATGAAACCTTTCAAAACCAAGTAACACTTATTATCCAATACTGCAAACTTATCAATAAGCTTAATGGAAGGATTGTCTAAGTTAAAAAGTTGTTCACTTTACCTACTGAAAATATATAAATTGTAATACAACAAACATTATACAAGTTAAAAGCAAAACATTACCTTCTATTTAAGAAAAAATAAAAAATAATTAAAAAAAAAAAAAGTATTTTGAGGATGCCAAGGTTAGTTTCCACAGTATAATGTTTTGGGAGCTAATTCACACCTCCTCCACCCCCAACATTTAAAAACATATATAAATTGGTGCTGGCTTTTTAGAAAAGATACAATGAGAGTGGAAAATGATATAAGAACCTCTAATTACTGGGAGCCACATTGTTCTGAATTAAAACCCCAGAGGACATCACTACTGTCTTTGGGTATATTCTTAAAAGGCTTAGTTGGTAGCTTATGATAGTTATTAATATTTGGACAGAGCACTTAAGATAAAAGCATATATTAATATAAAACAAACGCTCTAGAGATAAGGCTTACCTAGTCTACCTAAATGATGACTTCTTTATACAGAACATCTTTTAAAAAATTGTCACACTAAACTGATTTTTCAAGGTTTATAAACTGAACTATAGGACAGTCTTTTACAAACTTTAAGTCTTCATTATTAAGATAGTCTAATATTAAAGTTACCATATTTTTGAAGCTTCTCATACAAATCTGGAGTGAGATACACCAAAGCAGCAAATGTTGAGTTCACAGCTTGATCAACAGTAGAACCAGCAACTATATCTGTCTTTGGGGTCTGTTTTTTACATGCCTGTATAAGTCCTTTGAAAAGTTCAGATTTTTGCCCACTGAAGTCCTGGGCAGGATCTGATTTTGCAAAGTCGATAAGAAAGTTACGGCAGTCATCTTGGTGAGAGCTCCTAGCCTGGAAAGAATGTTAGAAAACATTTCCTTTAATATTATCTGAAAAATTGTTGCAGTTCATTTCTACAATCAGTGCATCTACTGCAGTTGAGCAACCCATCTAATGAATGATGGCCCTGCCCAAGGCCAGGGGCATGAATTAGATGATCTTAGAAGGTCCCTCCCAACTATTCCGTGATTCTATGAAAATGGGAACTAATAAAGGGCACAGAACAACAGTTTCTTTCCTCCTTGATATTTGAATTGAACAGCACAAGTGATGACAACTTTAGCACAACAGCATATGCTTAAGGACTTATCAATTACTTAAGTCTGAATGAAACTGTGATACACAGGGATTTCATGCCAATGAAACAAAAGCAATGGTATAAGTACCTCTTTTTTATCTTGGTGCAATCTACTGCTTTGACTGACTCCGGGGAGTGCCTCAGGACACATCTGATGCCTGAAGACAGGTTTCCACAGAGGAGAATTAAGAACTGATGTTACTTTCAAAGGAGGCAAGTCTGCTTCACTACCTAGTTCTGCAAGAAATTCAGAAGAGACACTTCAGTTACTAAATATTTGTTAATTTTTACAGATTAATGAAAATAATAAGTGTTAAACATCCAGTAAGGAAAAAAAATGCAAATAAACTGAGCAAGTAATTTAACAACTGTTTCTCTAATGTGGTGCAGAAAACTGATGTACCCTTTCTTTAATGATAGCATCAATATCTTATAGTGACAATATGTTACATTATGGAAGGACTTTAATTTAAACATTGCTGTTGCACTTTGAACCATAGAAATTCCCCAATTGGCAAGAGAGTTTAAAAGCTTTTTCTCCTACCAAAGACATAATAATTCACTATATGTAAGCATGCTTATATTAAGAAAGGGAGAAAATATTCTAAGATAAGAACACTTCAATTAGTTCCCTAAATTCACAGGTAAGTACCAGCCTAATTTTCCAAGGTAAGTACTGACCACCTGATTGCAGCAAGAACTCTTTAACCTTGTTTAACTTCTCCAAAGTGGTGAATGAACTGAGATTTAGGAAGCTAGATAGAAGTGTTCTGGTTTTGAAATTAAAGATTAAACAATTCTTTTTTTTTTTTCTTATGGCATCCATCTCATATTTTGTATTTTACTTATTTTCAGTGGCCCAAATCCTTACTCTACTTAAGTTCTGGAATTAGCCAAACTTAATTTGTGAATTCAAATCTAGATCAATACCAAATGCTCATTTTAAACTTTTTAAATAATTTTTGTTATTTTTTTTTCAGTTTGTTGGCTCCATACTCACAGCATCAATATGGGGTGGATCACAGCACTAGGGAACAATTTTAAAAGAACAAAAGAACAGGAAGAACAGAAGATTGGGCAAACTCTGATATTACTTCATAAATGTTATTCAGCCTAGTATAATTACTTCCAGGTGTCTGTGTCTTCCTAACACTGGCTTCTGAATACTAGAGAAATCAGTGATCCCTGTGACGTTCTCAGAGTAGTCCCACAGAACAGCAGCCAGGCTTGCCACAAAAAGTGGGTATAGCTCAATGACCAAACTTTGTTAAGCAGCAATACAGCAAGTCTTCCATCTTCAGTCAAAAGGGAAATACAAAAGGAACTTTGTTTTCACAGGGGATTTGAAACATAAAGGCCTTGTATCTCCTCTTTATATGGCATCAAAACTTCTGGAGCTATTAAACACACTCACCTCGTAGAGATTTCAGTGCCATACTTCGGGAAGCCAAGCGCCCCATCAACCGGGATACAAGAAGCTGTAAATCCAAGCCCCAAGAAACGGCAACATCTGGTAGGCCATAAGCAGTGACGGAAAACTTGTAGCCCCACTCATTATTACTGCTGTCAGAGTGAAAGAGAAACTGCAGCCGTGGGCCAGCCTTAAAGGTCACTTTCTACAGAGCAACAAAACAGTCATTTTGCCAAATGTACATGACAGGAAGACGTTTCAGGGTAATGAATTTCCTTCAGCAACTGTGGTTTTCAGTATTATGTTCTGTCCATCTAATTTCCCCCACCATCTGAATGAGAAACCCACAATACTAAGCAGGTAAAACTTTTATTCAATAGCTTAATGAGGAATTTTATAGATGATTGAGCTTTAGAAGTCAGAGCCATAAAACAACTGAGAAGCATCCCATTTGATTAGGTGTTATTGAAGAAAGAGCGTAGCCGCAGGAAGCACTATGCTCATCTCATGATGTAAAAAATTGCGAGGGCAGTATTTCAACGAGTAGGTTTTACCCATGCGGTTACTGGCAGTTAAACATGATTATTACTTTTCATTTTGACTGACTGCTTCTTTGATAACAGCAACAAAGAGGGATTCCTTTACTCATTCACTCCTTTTATTTGCATCATTGCAGACTTTCTTCCTCACCTCCTACCCCCCACCTTTGAGAGGGAATAAACACACACACACGCATGGAAGCACACGTCCTTTTAGACAATAGGTTTTCCACGTGGTTCATAAGAATGTCCTAAAATTGGATATATCACTTGGTTCAGAATTTTAAAGGTGCTCACCTTAGGCCACTTCTCAGTGCCAACCTTTGTATCGTAACGAGTTTTTGCACCTCTGGCATCAGTAAACTCCAGGTAATCATACCTGTGAAAATTGCAATTCATTACTTCCAAATTTACTTTTTAAGTTTTGGGGGAAGATGTTTGCTTTTGGATTTTTCACAAGTGCTGCATTTCAATGTACTCTGTCACATCTTTCTGAACCACACCTGCATTGCTTCACGTGACTTCTAAGAAATTTATTTCATGTTTCAATGTAATAGTCCCAGCAAACACAGACCTGCTTTCCTGCAGAACTTTCCCAACCCTTCAGAATTGGTAATGGGTGCTAATTTTAACATCTGGCATATACCTTAACTAAGCAGTAGCCTGATGTATTACCAAGAGAAACCAAACCAATAGTTCTGCTTAAAGAGGGCAAAATAAAATACCACAAGCACAAACTGTGTGGTCACAGCAATATTAGAAACCAGATCAAGGCCAAAGGAACCAAAATCCATATGAACAGCATTTCTGTACATTTGCTAGGAGAAGTGGTGTTCAGCACCAGAAGTTATTCAAAATACACATTGTGTATTATGCAGGACAATGAAGAAATTGAAATGGCATGCTTGGAGTGCTGGAAGTATTCCTTGCACATTGAAACATGAATTGCTCCTCTACAAATAGAGACTGGAATCTAACACTGCACAAGATTAAATTACCTTCTTTCAGTTTCACATTTTTCATCAAATTCCACCTCAAAGTAAGTTGCCCCATGACATAGGAAGACTGAGACCTCATGGCAATTATTTTCATAGTTATGAGGTGATTCCATTGTCCACGTTCGCAATACTACAGGCTGTTCTTGCTGCCAGCTTTCCATTTCCATCTGTAGAACAAAAATGTATTCTTGAGATACAAATGTAAAGCATTTTTAAAAAAAAAATTTAAAAAAAATACCACACTAGATATTTCTGTCTATACTTTCAAGTTGCCAGATGTACATACAAACTGGCATTTTAAAAGCTACAGCATTGATTTACACCTAAACTAGTTATAAAGAAACCCTTGATAATCATGGTAAGGAAGCACTTCTAAAGTAAAATTCATCCAGTTTACTGGGGGAGGAGAGAGTCTCACCCCAGAAGTGCCTACAAGTCTCCAATGATAACAAAAAGAGAGTCTGGATGACTAATGCAAACTTAAACATCTACACTACAGACATACAGCCTTTATTTGCATCACCACAAGCAATGAAGCTAAAAATGTTAAGCACATACTATTTTTAATTTATTTTGGTCTTCATCTTCAGAATCCCTCCTTCCTGTCTATCTTCTAGGCTTCTCATTCCAATTGCACTTTCTGGTCACTTTGCTCATCTTCCATATCAGTACAGGTATATTTCTAGTTCTTCACTCAACATTTCATTACACATCCAATGCTTTTAGAAGCTTTCCAGCTCCTTTCAAACACTCACTAACAGAATCACCTGAGTTTTCTATGTCTTTCTTGCAATTTTGCTTTTGTTTCACTGTACTTGATAGTTCCTGGATCTTTAGTTACCTTATGAGGCTCACTACAAAGGCTTTTCAGTGGTTCTATCAAAGTGCTGAATCCCTGTAGCAGAGTACAGTATGGAATGTCTAAAGTGCAAAAATCCAACAAGAAGATGACCTAGAAGAAAACACAGGTTTCATGAAAATGCACATAACCATAGCCATGCTACCCGGGAATAGTACAAAATCCCAATGTTCACTTACCAGCTGACGAGTTGCCATAGCAAAGACAGAGTTACTTATTTTTTCTACTATTGTTTTGCCACTATATTGAGATAAAAGTGACTGCAAAATCGTTCTGATATTTGACAGGAACTGGCCCACATCTAAAGAGAAAAAAAACCCTTAATAGCCACCTTAAGGATTTTCTACCACAACCTGCTTTATCAAACACTTAAGTGCATGATGATGTGCACAAGAAGAAAGACAGCAGGAAAGGTATCTGCTGCCCCAAGGCAGTGACACTCAAGAGTGAAAACAGTTCAGAGAAGTTTTCTGTGATATTTCTATTGTGGAAACAAGTCATGCTTATCAACCATACTACAAAAAAGATGAGTGATGAGTAATTTAATCAAACATTCCAAGACTGTTTCATCAATCTCAGGGTATCCAGTAGCCTTCCTACACAACTAAGAAATGCAGCTTAAGTAAAAAGTGATGCTAGTTATTTTTAGCTATAGCTTTACTCCATTTTTAAATGTAAGACAGGAACACAACATACTTATTTATACACAAATAACATAAATATGAAGTAATTTTACATAAAGTTACACCTCCATTAAGTACTTGGCCCAATTAACTACTCAATACTGAGCTGCTGCATTAAAAAACAAAACAAAACAAGAAATACCAAACAAAAAAACCCAAACCACTCTAGCAAAACACCCCTTAGAAATGCCCAGCTTCTTAAGTTTAAGTTCCTTTCTTCTTGCTATCACAAACATCTCGGAAAATACATACTAGCACACAGGAGCTTATCAAAACAAGGGACATTTAAAGAAATCAAAATGTTCAAATGAAGGTCTGAAACTGTTTCTTGTTTGGGTTTTTTTTCCAGTATCTGCCCCCCATAACTTACTGAAATGTTTTCTGAAGATTGTCCCAACATAAAATTATTGGTATGGCTAAAATTCAAGAGTTGCTTAATATGCCTACAAATTCCTTCCTAGAGAGATTAGAAATGCTGTGACAGTTATGAGTATGCCTCAGGCAACCACTGGTGAACACTTATTATACTGCAATTTGCAAAATCACATTTTGAAGCCCTGTATTACACCACACTTAATTCTGTATTCAATTCCAGCACTTACAGTTTTTAAGTATTTCTACTGCAAGATCCTTGGCTGAATTATCGCTACCCTTAAGTTGCAGGTAGCACCATGAAAGGAGGCTACCTTGAACAGACCAGAATAACGAGGACAAGACTGTGCCACTCTCTTGCTGTGCAACATCCAGCATCATCATTTCACACTGAAAAATAAAGAACGTAAAAAAGGACATCCTCTTCTGCTGCAGAATGACACACAATATACACTAAGTAAACTGTGATGGACATTATCATCCCACTTACTCCACAAAAAAGGTTAAATGCAACTGACAAGCAGTATATAACGCCATGAAGCAACTGATATATCTCGTTTTGATAAATTGCAATTTTAAGTAGGAATAGCTATGAGTCACTATGTTCTCAACACATTTTTTCTACATATGTAAATGACCCTCCTCCATTTAACACCTTCCTTAGTGGCATGACCAATTCTAACCTCTCAATATGGGATGATTACTTCTGTTTCCTAGTGTTGATAGGGTGCCATAAAGTCTTTTCAATGCTATGAAAAAAGACACTCTTATACATTACTTACCCTACTATTATGAAATGTTAATGCTTAAAGGAAAATACTTCAACTGGTTGGAAAACCTAATCCTACGGATCTGAATAGCATGAATAGTTTTATCCAGAAGGACAGGAAAGCTAGTTCTTTAGCGTACATCTCAGGCATGCAGCTCGTGTTTGAACGCATACAAAAATCATGGCAAAGTAGTAAAAGGAACAGAGCAAAGATAGTTACCTCTCTTGCTGCCACTAGCAGAAGGGTATCCATGACTGATAGCACTTCACTTATGTCAAAATTTGCAGAAACTCCTTTCTCTGGTAGTAATAGGAGTCCACCTGGATCTTGATCACTAAAAAACAAACATCATCTTACCAACCAACAACAAGTAGCACAGTTCCAAAACACAAATTTAGTTATCCTTGTGACAAATCTGTAGAGATTCTACTGTGTAATTACTATGAAAAATCAAAAGTTTGGGTTCTGATGACTCCAGACTTATTATATCAATACCAACCATCACAATGGACAAATAAACACTTAAAAAATTGGAAGACAGCCTGGGAGAAGCCTAAGAGCAATACACTGTGATTTCAGCACTAACCTTGGTCAATGTTTTATATAGCTATTCAGTTAATAAACATATTAAGTAGTAGTATTCTCCTTTCTAAAGCAAAGTCAGTTGATTATTTTTGAGAATTATTTTCAAGGGAAATAACATTTCTAAAAAGGATTAAATATGAACTTATTAACAGATGTGAGGTATCAGACAATTATTTTCAATTTCAGGATCCCTTACCTGAAGTGGGTACACAAGGATCTGAACGCAAGATGTACAGATTGCTTATGTTCTTGCTCTGTGATGTTTTTCTAGAAAAGGAAAAAGATTTATTTTTTATGATACGTTCTGTTTCCCTCCTCTGTGAGAAAGAATTCTAATTTCTGCGCTCTACTATTCATTTTTGGTAAGAAAGGCAGGGTTAGCTCCTCTTTCTTGGGATAAGCTGCAGAGAGAGAGAAGGGGGAGGGTAAAAAGAGGCAAAGAAAAAAAAAAGAAGGTTCTTACTTTAATGGGACAAAGTATAGATTATTTGACAACAAGAACTCAGATTTGTCCTCTTTTTTGCATAAAGAAAGCAGCTACTAAACAATCAATTTCTCATTTAATGGTTTACCATCATGGTGAAGAGCTGGTGTCGCCTGGTCTGTCTATCTGGGAAAAAGATTGCTGCTCCACTGAGTAGGGTGTTCTTAACTTCCTCTTTTAGCATTTTCATTGGCATGAAGTTACTGTCCCCCATATCCACTACTGCTCATACAAAAAGGAAACAAAATTACAAGTTCAAATTAATACTCCATCTAATATGTTAGAGGCATAACTGAATTAAATGTGTTACTTTACACAACTTCAAGCCCTTGCAATCCCATTATACACACAGAAAATGAGGAGAAACTTTTTGACTTCTAGCAAGAAAGATTTTTCTAAGGATCTATTTATTTATTCATTGAGTAAATTAATTCTAGGAACATTAAGACTTGACAGTTATCAAAGCTAATAAAGTTTTCAAGATGTGACAGATTCTATATAAACTGGTTTATCTCCAGCTTGCTTTTCAGGAGACTGTTAGGTAATTAACAAAAAAATTACACTTGAATAAAGAGAGTGCCATCCTACTTCCAATGAAATCTAATGCATAATTCCCATTCTCTTCACTGGCTCCAGAACCTTCCCAGTGTTTCCGTAAACCTTACAGGCTCCTTGTAAGAACATTTATATTTATATGAAATATCAGAAACAAATGAACCCCAGTAACATTCTATTAAAGGATCACATTCCTTGCTGGTTCAAGCATGTGACATGTTCGAAAAAAGTTTTCTGTTGCACCTGTTTCCAGACCACATGTTGTCAGAAAGTCTATAAAACCATTTCATAGGGTCAAGGAAAATTTCACTGTGATCGACTAATTAGCAGACACCGACCTGAAGAAACAAAAGGAACAGTAGCTGACTTGGCCTCTAGGAATACATCTCTTTTCCCAAATTCTAACTGTTGTAACACACTTGTAAGCCAGAACGGACAAAACAGTTAATATATTCAATATAAATTACCTTCACACAAATGTCTATAAAGCTCTTCTGCAGCTTCTGTGTGACCAGATGTTTTGTTCTGAGAAGTTTCTTGAGGTTTAGCGTTTTTATTGTCTCCAGTAAGTACAGAGAAGCAGCTCTGAAGAAGCTGCAATAGCAGCGTTTGAGCAAAGATACATTCTTCCCTTGGGCTGTAAGAAAACATAAAACAAACAGAAGCAAAAACTGGAAAAGAAGCTCTTTTGCACCAGATAATGCTATGAAAGTCACTACCTCAGATGGTTAAAAAACACAGAGTAGAGAGCACATAGCCAAAAAAAGTATAGCTACCAGCTAAATTAATCTACATCTTCTCAAGGTTCTACATAACGTTATAGTTAAAAAACACATATGGCAGCAGTAAGAAAATGTTATTTATGTAAATGATGTAGTTGAGGAAGAAGAAACTGCTGCAACTAAACTAAGCATACTTTATTTATACATACACACACAGATTAGTGCTTCACACAGAGTAAAGAAGTGACTTACTTTTGGTGAAGTTTATTGTAAAAATTCCAGAACAGCTGCAAATCAAGGCCTGTGAAATCTAAAAATGACTTGTATTTTAATCCACTCTCCTTCTGTTGAACCTTAAAAAGGCAAAGAAAACGCAGGATTGGAAAATTAACTCTATACAGACCACATTTATAAAAAGCAAATCCCTGAGCACTGGGCTTAAAGCAGCCTAGTTTCCCATAAATTTGCAGCTAACATGAATTCCAGTATAAGTTCTTTCATGGATATTCCAGTGTCTAAATGTGACAGTTCATGCTGAAACCTTCCCCTTCACAGAGCTACTAATAAGGACTCTCTCTCCTCTTTCTACATGTCTAGTCCCCCATCCCTGTCCTCCACCACCAAAAGACTTTACAACCTCTACCTCTTCTTGATCCAAAGTAAGTAATAGCCTGTCACGGTTTAACCCCAGCTGGCAACTAAGCACCACACAGCTGTTCGCTCACTCCCTCCCTCAGCAGGATAGGGGAAGGGTATTGGAAATGTAAAAGTGAGAAAATCCATGGGTTGAGATAAGAACAGTTTAATAATTGAAATAATAAAATAATAATAATGTAATGAAAAGGAAAATAACAAAGATAAATAAAACCCAAGAAAGACAAATAATGCAAATGAAAACAATTGCTCACCACCAACTGACCGATGCCCAGCCAGTCCCCGAGCAGCTCCCCGGGCCTCCCCCAACCTTCCCCCAGCTTTATATGCTGAGCATGATGCCATATGGTCTGGAATATCCCTTTGGTCGGTTGGGGTCAGCTGTCCCAGCTGTGTCCCCTCCCAACTTCTTGTGCCCCCCCCCCCCCAGCGTACTCGGTGGTGGGGTGGGGTGAGGAGCAGAAAAGGCCTTGAGACTCTGTGTAAGCACTGCTCAGCGACAACTACAACATCCCTGTGTTATCAGCGCTACTTCCAGCACAAATCCAAAACATAGTCCCACACCAGCTACTATGAAGAAAATTAACTCTACCCCAGCTAAAACCAGCACATAGCCAAAATGAGACTGCCCATGGTTTGGAATCAAAGTTGAAAAGGCACAGATGCATGCACTATAAGAACAAAACATGATTTTGACACATATCTTCAGAAGCAGGGTAGCTCATGCTGCTCATCAGCACATAGCAGCCACTTCTCTTAACTGTATACATCTCACCCTAGATATTTACAGAATTATCTCAGATAAGAAGAGGACATGTTTTAATCTATGCAACTTTCCTAGCCACCTCTCTATGCATTTTTCCAGATGCTTGCTTCAGAAATAGCTACAGTATCTAATAGATAGTAGAGCATCCTCCTGTTGCATCTACTTCACCCAGCATTGTAACCTGATGCTGAAAAATGGTTCTTAACTCTCTTCAGGACCTGAAGTGAGCATATTCCTAGTCAACTTCAGTAAACATACACAGAACGCTATTTTTCAGAAACCATTTTTTTTCTCCACAGCTTGGTTTTAACAGTTGCTAGTGCCTAGTACCAAGACTTTTCTTTATCCGTTCACAATTACTGTTATCATAGCCTTATTACTTTTGGCATGGTAAATACACGTTTAAAAACATCTAAGAAGTAAAAATACCAGGTCCTGTGCCAGCTGCTGGATGAAATGAAGCGTCTTCAAGAGAAGAGTTGTGCCACAAACTGTATCGCCATCAGTTTTCCTGCACTGCAAGCAGTTCATGCTCCTATTGGGCTCATCTCGCATAGGCCGAAGATACCCAAGAACATTCAGGCCCTGAACTCCAAGCCGTTCTGCTGTGTCTTGTCTTGTGCACAAGAACTTTATCATCAAGTACTAGAAAGATATAAACACAGCACAAGGTTTGGTTTTAAAAGCTAGTACAAATTTCGCTTTTAAAAAGACATGAGTGCACATGTGAGGAGACTGCAGGTGGGGTTGGGAGGACAAGGCTTATTCCTTGTCAATCACCTCCAGAAGTTTAAAATACTGAGCCTGAGATTCAGGCTAAACTTGAACTCTCTCCATGTCCAAAAAACCTCACAGTGATGGTTCTGTGACCTGTACAAGCATCTGCAAAGTTAGTTAATTCATTATCAGTTCCATTCATTCTTCCTATTCTGGCTCTACAGTTACAGCATTTCTGCAGGTTAAAAAATTATTAGCTGCATTTAAAAGCAAGCAGAGAATCAATACGTAATATTTAAAACATACTTTTATGCAATCTGTCCACAGTGAGGTACAGAACACAAAGCTGGAGGGAACAGCAAGTTCTGCCATCCAAATGCATTTAGTAACTCTGCACATTCATAAGTGTCAGGGACTAAGGGTTACATAGACAACAGCAGAATGTCTTAGCAAGCAGTGATGGTTTTAGAAAAATTCCCAGCTGACTTAAAACTGTGCCACCACTTCTGCTAATTTCCACAGTACAAAAAGGGATGGGGGAACTACGCAACAGTTGACTCTAGAAACAAGGTAATTGCAGGGTCTGAAAAGCAAAATTTCATACTTAAGCACTACAAATCAAAACCCATATTCTGCCACTCTTGAAACAGAGAAGTCCCACATTCCTCAAGGAAGTCAACCTAACTGATGGAACTGCTTAGTAATTGTTTGTCCCTTAAAACAAGAGTTGAGGAACCTGACTTTGAAAGAATAAATGCTGTAACTATGTAGTAGTTAATTCTTCTAGATATTAGAATAAAGCAACAATCATGTAATTCTTTTTAGAAATATTTCCTCATGATAAAACCAGTAGTCTGCACATTATCACGTAATTTTGCATTTAATTTGATCCTGAAGCACCATTTAACTACAGCTATATATGTGTACATACAGAGAAAAAGAATGAAACTCAGAGGACAAAAGTCAAATCATCCATTTAACTAGAAGTCCATTGATTTTTATCTCTACCCAGAAGAGTTCTCCTCACACAAAAAAAGACTTATGGTTATTTCAATTGGCATTATAACAAAGCACAGAGATGAGCCTCTGCTCACTGTGACTGGGCCAATGGATTTTCATGGTTTCTTACTTGGGAAATTCTGCATTGCTGCATTTTGACATCAACTTCGTCCCATTCTTCTTCCACTTCAAACCAGCCAATAGGATCATCATCTCCCAAATCATCACATGAACAACTGCTTCTATGTATAAAGGAATGTAACAAACCTTGTAAAGAAAAAGTTTAAAGAAACTGCAAAGTTGTTGATATGCTACCAAAATATTCTTTGCATGTTAAGGCTATAAAGATGAGAGAGAGACAACAGAAACTTTCACTTACCTTGCATGTGCTAGAGTTTGGGTAATAAAATTAAGTACATCTTTTTAATCATGGTCCCTAATGTACCCTCACTCCTAAGCAAGAGTTTTGAGAAAATCATTTAATAAAGGCTAATTAACATATGATCTTCCTATAAATTGTTTCTGTTATCTGTGATCTTCACCTCAAGTAGACAGTTTGTTATATCCCTTTTTAAAAAGGTCTTTAAATCAAGAGGCTTAAGACAACAGGTATATACATATTTCCTCAAACACACCAAATTGAGGGTCATTAAAATCAAACAAGTAACAATTAAATGATGCATAATTTTTAAGTCATTTGGAACAATTCTCGGTAGTTCAAGTGGCATTGCAAAAAGATCTAACATAACATTTATTTTCCATGTATTCACTACAAAAAGTCCACCTATACCTGTTCTTTAAAAATTGTTTGAATTCCCGCAGCTTCCATTTGTCATAGCTTTCAAATCTTTTGAAGTGTTCCTCTGCATGGAACTTTTCTGAAGCACTATTATAAGCAAACACTAGCCCACACTGGGCCCCAATAGCACCTCTTCGGACCTAAAAGAACAAATCCAGAGCAATGTATTAAAAAGCTGACAATAAAAGAAGGTGTTGCTTTCAAAGAAAAAAAAAATTATGGAAAGCAACTAAATACTGACAATACTGATCTCTGGAATTGCACTTTTTACCTAAAACAAAATGAAACAAATTTAGAGAAATGTTATGAAAACCTTCCTAACTCATGTACATGGTTACTATTTGCTACATTTATCACTCTGCTAGCACCCTAACATTAACTACACTCCACATATTAATTCTCATTCTAATTTTGTATACTTTTTCAATTTAAAAAAAAAACCAAACAAAACTAAAATTATGTATCCCAGCACCGCTACATTGCAAAACAGCTTAACTGCCTCTCCAGCTCTAACTAGAATTTACTTGCCAGAAGTCCATTCATGTTTAATTCTCTTTGACATTGAAATATGCATTCTTGTTCCAGGAATTAAAATACTGCTTTGCCTTAAATAAATTCAGCTGCAGAAATCTCACTGAAGTTTTGTCCTGGCCATAAGATTTAATCACAAGATCTTGCTTTTAAACCAGATAAAACCACGCCAAGTGTTCAAATTACACTGATGTCTCTAAAAAGAATTTGAAAGACCCTACATTTAATATGAACTCACATGCGATATGTCTTGAAATCTGCTCTTCACAGAGTTGAAAAATTATTTTAAATATAAGGTATATAATACTACAAATCAATCCATACTCTTTAGAGAGAAACCATACACCTAAGGCTCACTGGCTTCAGTATATTACAGGATACAGACAAAAGCAATAGAAAATAAATGTCTTTACTACATGCGTATGGTACCCTGAAACAACTTAAGACCTCCATTTCCTTAACTTCCCTGTGACTTACATAAAAGTAAAACCCCAAAATAACACTATTGCAAGACTAATTTAAAATTTCAGTTCATACCAAAAAAAAAAATTCTAATTCAACTCTACCACTAGGGAAAAAAGCAAGCCTTCTACTTGAAAAGCGCAGAGGAACTACCTACCTTTATTCTAATTTGTGTCACTTGAAATGAAGATTCAGTTCCAGTAGAAAGAATGATACTTGCTCTGGTCTTCCCAGTTTCAGTAAGAAAACCTAAAGCAGCAGTAGGAATGGAATGAGGTTGGAAGGACTGCTAGTACAAGGTGTTTGAAAGAGAACACCAAGATTGTGGACTAAAGGGGGGAAACAAAAACACTACGCTTTTCTAGTGAAATGTTCACTAGGAGATGTTTCCAAATAAAACAGACTCCCACAGAGTACACATGGATATCTCCAGAAAGTGTCTCTCTAGGGAATGCAGTATCTACAGCTATTTCAAGAGTGTTTCCCCACTGAAGTTTACTAGTAACTCACAGAATTTTGGCTTATGGCTCTGTTCACTGATGTAACTCCCCTGTTCCTCAGACCATGATCCATAAAACATCAGAAGACAATCCACAAAATAACTAAACTCAAACAATAAGCACAAGCAAAAGGAGGGGTAAAATAAGCATTTAAGATGTGCCCAATTTTCTATCGTAATAGCTTTCATTTACCAGTAGCACTGCACAAGACAATACCTGATTTTTTTTTTAAAAGATTAGGTGGCATTTCACTTAAAAAGGAAGTCAAGAAACACAAATCTCTTTCTTTAGGTTGCATCCAGTACATAAAAACATTGCATTAACAAAGACAGGCTTTAAAGGAGAATTAATAGTTACATGCACTCTGTGAAAATTTCAATGATTTCTACCATCTCTCTCCATCAATATTTGGAAAACCAGCAGTGAATCACTCATGACTTCAACCCACAAAATGTGCTCTAGTATAGTTTTCTTCATGACAACTCATTGCTCACTTCCACATAGAATATCAGTAATTCTCCCCAAAATCCAACCTGTGGTTTGTTTGCTTTGACAATAAACTGGTTCCTGAGAAATTCACCTTGTTGTAAAATAGAATTTACATGTTGGTTTGGTTTTTAATTATAGATCTTCTGTATCATAAAACTGTTGAGTAGTACCAAATACATAGGCTACAGTACCACAGCCTTGTTAACAGCCTTTGTGTCTGGTTGAATATTCTGTATTTCATCTCCAGGCTCTTACCATCCCCAGTCCATGGCTCTACAAGCAGGTTTTCAGGCCCCGATTTATCTTCTTTTCCCTTTACATCACATGCTTGCAAAGTTAGTCGTAATGGTTTTCCTAAGTAAGAAAACCAACAGGTTTATCAAACTCATAAAATAGAAAGCCTGTTTTCCAGTTCTAAGTTCTTCACACAGAAAATAAATGAAAAAAATATAACACTATGAGATTTTTACCATTGTCAGACAAAAAAAGAGGGAAGAAACTGGAGTATAAGAGATACATTAATCTGAAATAGCTCATGTCTTAGGTACAGACAGAAGGACAATGAAAACCACAACAAATGATGTTCCTTCAACTAGGTGCACACTTTGGAATTCACAACGCATGAAATACCACTCTTGTCTTGCAAAAAGCAGCAGCTACTCTGGGAAAAAGGAAGCAGTTTTCAAAACTTTTGAAACTAAATACTGATACTATAATTATAAAATAATTAATGTATTCTTTGGCACAAGCCAAGAAGTCCTGACAGAAAACACACTAAAAGGCAAACAAAGGGAAAAATTCTTTGTGAGAGACTAACAATAATCTCAGAAGTTGACACCTGAGAAAATACAGATTTATCAAACAAGTACAGTCGATACAGCAAAATCTTACTGCCTTATGTCAGACTGTGCACAGCTCTACACTTATGACATACTCAGATTAATTTATAAAAGTGAAAAAAGAACTGTAAATAGATGCTAATGACATGACATTTAAAACACATCTTAAATCTATGCACATCTGCAAAAGCAGCCACTTACTGAGGCTAAACGTACAAAAAAGTGTGTTATTGGAAGAATAAAAATATTTTATGTTATTTTACTTTTATACAATACAAACTACAAAGTTCATGTTTCCTCCCTCAAGATGATGCCACCTGGTTCAATTCTTAGAGCGCAGAAAGCTGATCTAATCACCAACTTTTAGGGCAGTTCAGCTTCACAGGCTATCTTCTTGGTAACAGCTGTTAATTCAGAAGTCTTGTATAATTTTAAACCCCACCGAACAACAAGTAAAACGACTCAAAGCTGCATATTGTCTTATGTATAGTAAAGGATCCAACAATTATTCATTTACCGTATTTATACAGCAGGTTCTGTCTAACTGTTGCCATGGAAGCAATAAGGGATGAAGCCTTGTATGGAGTGTCCAGATGATCAGTGATTGTACAAAGGGAACTTATCACTTTAGCAACACTCCCCCTGGCTAAGGCAAAGGCCAAGAGTGTAAGTTCAACCTCTGGAGTAGTACAACAACTGGGGAGGGAAAAAAAACAACCGTATGAAAAGAAAATTTAGAACACTTTGTTTTTAAATAAAGACAAATAATGCTCACATGGAAAAAATTTAAGGTGCCTGTTTCTTAGTGTCTTTGAATTTTTCAAGATACTAAAAAAAGAGCAGGTGAGTAAAAATGAAATATGTTTGCTATACAAATTCTTCTAAACCATTTTCCACTGCATCAAAATACATCAACACAATCTCACCTTGTTATTCTTATAAGGAAACTATCGACTTCTTCCAAAACATTTGGAGATAAGAAGCTTGAGAAATCTGTAGAGCCCGGTGTGAGGGATAGAGGTGGCATGTGTTGCAGTGCTTTCCTAGTAAAAGGAACAGAATATAACATCAGGAAACCAGACAGAATCAGAGAAAACAGCCTTCTAAAATGAATTAGACATTTGAATCTTCACACTTTTTACGAGTAGGTCTCTACAAATAGAAACTAAGAGAGAAACTTGTTAGCTCAGATGAGAATTTTTGTTTAATTTCCTAAGATAATGTAATAACCCCTAAAAATAGGAATTCTTAAGTGGTTTCATCAAAATAATTCTATCCAATACTAAAGTTTGGGTTTTTACTTGCTAATTCCAAACACTGAATTTGTAATTCCTGAATGCATATTTTTAGTCAAGACTCCTTCATAACTTTCTCAGGTTTTATTAGCTCAGGATCCATGTTATATTTCTAAAAAATAATCTAAACTGCAGCAAGACTGAAGGCTCTCAGTTTTAGTAAAGCTTGGAACTATGAACCTTTTTCAGATGTAAGCATGTATAAAGTTATCTAAACTTTAAAGAGCTTTCATAGATGACACAAATTAAGGATAGGCTTAATGGACTTTAGCCCACAGTATTCATTAACCTAATGACTGCAGTGCTTTTAAGTGGTGGCAGCATGCTAACTAAGCTCCATAAAAAGTTGATGTGGGTGTGTAGTGATTTTATTAAGATTCCAATCCTTCAAGTCATCGAGCAGAAGTGTTTGGCAGACAAACAAGGAAACGTTACACAGAAAATGGCCAATCACCACAAGCAGACATCTGCACAGATACTGCATATACTCGACTATATACCCACATAATGCATGACAAGGCACTACACAAGCAAGAATTTGCTGAAAATTAAGCTCATTAAGCAGCATTCATGAGTGGAATGTGTCCAATATTTATAATCAATAAGATTATAGAAAGAAAATTAATTAATTTTAGGCTTCTCAAAATTATTACAAGTCAAAGGATAGGTTAAAAACGTATTTTTCAGTGTCCCTTCAATCACGGCTTAACAAGCAGATTAGATACAACAGCTAGGAGAATTATACTTGTTCCACTATGTGCAAATGGATAAGAGCGAAATATCAAAATTTAAACAGTGTGATAGCTGAAAAGATGTTCAAACACCTTAATTGAGGGAGTGGAAACCAGTTACACAAGACAGGTTAGTTTACTAAAGCTGGAAGTATTTAAACAAAAAAAAAAAAAAAAAAAAAAAAAAAAAAAGGCACACCATGGAAGTTTGGTACTTACTGAGTATTTTGTAAAATAGTGTGAACGAATGCTGGATTTGTTTCCATGGAAGCTGTTACCAGAGAGGTCAGCAGAGACCAGTACCAGATAGCTGAAGCATCACACACAGAGACGCCCACCTTCTTAACTCTTTGATAACCGACAGCCCTGAGTCCATGGATTCTAGTGTCACATCCATCACTAAGGCAACGCTTGATGTTTATCTGTACATCTGTCAAAACACAAAATAGAATTTTTTTCCCATTTCTTCTGCTGGATTAGATCTAGAAGAATCTAGATTTTCAAAACAATAATTACTGCAAAACCTCTTAGAAAAACAGCAGCAGATAACAGTACCTCCACATACAGACAACTATACATGTTTCTTCACTGTGCACCGTATGATTTGGAAAATTTAGCCTTTGAACGGCCAAATGATCCATTACATATTGTACGGCTAGAAATTAGGAAAAAAGTAGTAAAAGACCCTCAAAGTGAAAAATAGCTTATAGATTATTTCCCCAGTACCTTTTACCTCCATACATAGGAAGTGTCTTGGCAGTGGTAGTGGAAGAGATAGGGAAAAGGAGTAAAGCCTAAAAGCAAATTTTTAAGTTACATAAAAATTTTCACATCAGTTCTTGACCATTTTGCATAGCTAACATTGTCATAGTTACTTTTGAGGAACAACATCCTTGCTGCCCGCTTCTGTGGCAGAAAAGGTTCATCTTAGTGAAAAGCACCTATTTGAGCTGAAGGGACAAAATTTCTGAAGCTGCAGAAACCATCTTAGGAAGGAGCAGCTTTCCTCTGATGGATTCCAATATAGCACCCACAGATCTACCAGACTTAAAAATAACACTACTTAAAAACACTTAGCATAAAACCTGCTTTACAAAAATCATCTGACCAACTTCAGAGTTTTGCTACCAAAAAAAAAAAAAAAAAAAAAAAAAAAGAGAGAAAAAAAAAATTTGCTCAGAAGCAGATTTTTTGCTAAATACTATTATCCAACATATGCTTTCACTCTGCAAGCAAAGATATTTTAAAACTGCCCAGTATCTTCAAATTGAAAGGCTAAAACTGCATCTTTAGTCATTCTAGCTCTTCAACCCTTAGCCCAAGTTACAGACAGATTTCATGAGAAAGACTCAGAAGACTCTCTTATAGCCTAGAAATTAAACTACAATTAAAGCAATTTCTCTGACCCAAGGACAAGGTCAAAAGTTTCTGCTCTAATGACTGCTATTTCAACACATCATTTTATGATCTACCCAACCTTTCACCTTCAAAAAAGCAGCAAAACAATATACCAATGGTATCTTTATTGACTCACACATCTGACTAATGTTAGCGTTTTCCAACAGTGTTACGTAGCCAGTGATATTGCTTGGAATGTGAACATCTCGGACCTCCTGAAGACTGCTGGCATTCCTTCCCACTGCCACTGTAACTTGCTGTGGCATGTAACTCTGGTCATTGGCTGCCACTGCAATGGACAGATGTCTCAAAACAACATCTGGTTTCATCTTTAAACTGCAAAGCAAAGAAGATAAAACAGTTCTTGCAAAGAGAAGATAAATCAAGCACTTTTAGCTAAACTTCACTCAGTTTCCAATTCTACAAACATAAATAAATCCACTAGAAATTACCTAATGCTTCACAGGCATTACCAACATCATATCATGGTGGATGAGTTCGAAAATTTGTAATTGACTTAAATGACGGTCACCTCTGATAGTGAGACTGTAGAATTTTCTATTGTGCAGCTTTTCAACTGAGAATTCATTCCTCAGAAATGAAAATGTAGTGTCAATAATGACCAAAATTAGACTTTTTTTTTTTTTTTTTTTAAAGCATACATTCTTAGATCTACTACCGAAAAACCACTAAACATTTCTCTTTCATGGAGCAGTAACTTTTTAGGCAATGGCAAAGCACTCCTATTCAAGTACTAACCACTGCATCTATAACAGAGTTTGGAAAGCTTAGCTACAAAACAGGGTATGTGTCAGCATGGAAGATGTATGCATTTTACAGGTGAACACTTTTACTTGGTGATTAGGTCTTTAAACTTTATGCAGATTAATGATTTGTGTTCAACTATATTCATCTGTCACTCATTAATTCCACAATTTTTTTCAATTATGGCCCACTGGCTGTAAAACTTAAGGACTAACTACCCCAAAACTCAGCTGTATATTGCTGTGTCACTCACCGTATCCAATGTGAGCGAGCACTCCCATCCGACTGCCAGAAGGATGTAGTTTCTCCATTTGTCATCTTGTCAATATCCGCAGAATTGGATGAGGTTTCTATGTGAGTATAGCACTTTGTGACAGACTTCAGTTTGTCCGACTCCTGATTACCATTCAAGTCACTGGGGTAGTCTGCAAAGAGAAGAAATCACTCATAATATTCTTCTTTTGCTTGTTTCGAGAATTATTATACCTTTATAATAACTATCTCATATAAAAATAAGTTGTTGGCACAGAACACAGCTCCTGAAGAGGTGTTTCTGACAGAAACTTAGAAGACAGCAAAGTTTCATTTCAGATGAAATCACAATAATCTCAATCTACCACTTGCAGTACAAAAACTCCTACTTCGTCAGGATTTCAATAGCCTTTATCTCCTCCTTTCACTACTGGCCTCATCAGTGCTTTATCATTATTATTATGGCAAAATACAAACTGATGAGAGGAAAAAGTAAAATATGATGGAGAAACCTCAATGTAGCTATTCTAGGGAAGGGACAAAGCAGACTGTTTCCCCAAGTTACATGATCCGTTTCAAAAGAAGCGCAGAGATCTGAAAATACCGAGTCAAGCGGTGAAGAAAAGGAGCCCTCCCTCTAGGGAGACCACCAGGACAGTCCCACCTGAAATACAATAAAAGATCGACTACCTCCACCCTAAAACAATAAATTATTTTTTAATACTGCACAGTCAACTTCAGAAAACATTCACCTTCACATGGAAACCAAGTTTCCAGCAACTAATAGAGGTATCTGACTGAATAGAGAATATTGTACATTAGTAATCATCATTCTGAAAGAGGTCAGGAGAAAGATGAGAAACATCCCAGTGTGTTACTCAGATTGCTAGGCAGTTAGGAAATCCATTCACATGCCTCAAAAAATTTCAACAAAAACACCACAGAAGCATGCAGATCAACTCCATAAAAAGTCACGCCTGTTGAAGATTAAACAGCAAAGAAAGCTTTTTATTTTATCTGTAATCTCTTCTTCAAGCTACGATTACACTACCATCCTGAAAAAAAAAGAAAAATATTACATACCTCTCTCTTTTAGGAGAAGTCGATCTAAAGAATCCTTCAATACAGAAGACCGCATAGTACAGATATTGTTGAAGTACTCCAACACTGGGTAAGGGATGGCCGTACTAGAAATCCGATTCCGGTGCAAGAATCTCAGTATCATTGAAGCATGAAGACCAAGACGCTCTTTCGATTCAGAAAATATATCAATAAAACCTAGAAAGAAACATTATTTCTATCTTTGTTGGAACATCTGACTTATCCAAGAAATCATTTTCCCCCTCTAGGTCTTACTACTAGGTAAATCCAAGTTAAGCATGGGAGCCAACATTGGAACTACATTCCACCATAGGAAGCAGCTCAAGTTTGCAACCTTTACAGCAGGACTGCAAAAGGTGCAAATATTTTTGCCAGTTACTTGAAATGCCTGAAGGGGTTCAAAACAATTACCAAAACCCTTAGTTCTTAAGCTTATTTTGCTGTCCCAAAAGCTCCAAACCCTTACCTTCAATATCTAACTGAAACAGTTGCTGCTTGGCTAATGAGCTGATGTACTCACATCACTCACCTTGAGCTATGCTAAGCATCTCAGTTTGGCATTATGGATTATTCCCAAAGAGGTGCCTAATGCTTTCCACCAACTTCGTAAGAAACTTCAGCTCCTGAACAGTGGTACTCTGAATCACAGTGCATTTGGATGCATAGAATAGTACCTCATTAAGTACTCTCCTCTGACTTGGCTATTAGCCAATTTAACACTTCTTGTCTGATCCTCTAAGACAAATCCCCTTTAGCCACTTATCATCAAAAGCTTGGAAGGAAAGCCAGTAACCGATACTTATCCCAGAAATCAAATTCTGGAAACTGACACTTTCCAAACTATATGCTAGAAAAAGTGAATTATGTTTTAGCAGGATTTCAAATGCTAAATAACAATATAATAATAATAATAATAATAAAGTATATGACTCATCACCTGGAACAGACTCAGTGGAGGATTTATTCCTCCAGTTACCAAGTACAAGACTGCATTAGTTAGGCACTCACCAAAATTTTGCAAGGAACTGTTTTCTGTCTGTGAGATAAACCAAACAAGGATGAGAAGCTCCCCAGTCACGCAGAGAAGAAAGTAAGTTAGCTGGATGCAATTATGGGAAATTTTTAATTTACAGCAACTTCACTTGTGTGACATTAGAGAAGTGAGAATGACTTGGACTATGGTTTTGAGAAAATTAGAATTTATTGAAGCAGCACTCCTTATATAGGGCAGGACTTGGGAATCCACTTGTTTTGTCACTCTGTTCTCATACCTGGAACTAGTGAACAAGCTTGCAGTTGCCTGATTACATGGCTAAGTTCCCCTTGAAGATTAGCTCCACTAGAATTCTTGAGAGCCTCCAGCATATTCTCCACATCTACGGTGCCATCTCCTTCAGCATCAAATTGTGCAAAGGCCTGAAGAGGAACAAAAAAGAAAATTTATTTCAGCATATTTACTTCAAGCAGAAATTCAAGCTATTTCATAGAAACCGTAGCAGTAAACATTATAACACTGTTAAATAAAAATCAAAAGAATCCATTTTCCGTAGTATTGAATTCATGACAACAGGAAACAGCCTGGCCTGGAAACGTGCAGTCTTTAGCAAGTTTTAAGGCACTTGCACTGCCTTCCTATAAAAGTCAACTGTAGTTATGCTTAGGTAGAGACAGCACATCATCTATACCAGTGAATCAGCAGTATCCATCCACCAACACCCGGGAGTATGAAGAAGGTGCTCACAAAAGAAGACTAAAAAGCTCTTCCATTAAAGCATGAGTTGGTTCTAAAAGCCATACCATCCAGCACTCAGTACTGCTGCATCCATCCCTCACTGCAGACACTCAAATTCTTTCAGGTTTTTTTTCTTTATTTTAAAAAGTGCCCTTAGAACCAGAATATTTTTTTAAATGTGTATTTCCTTCCATATACTGTCCTCCTACAAAAAAATACCAGTTTAACATAGTTTGTCAAAGTATTTGTGAAAACAATGGAGAGAGTTAGAAAAGATTTTTTTTTTTCTTATTGAAGGGAACCATTGCCAGCTTTATTAACTTTGACCTTGATATAATTTTTTAAGATAAGAAGTTGTGTTGAGCATGTATAAAAAGTAACTCACACAGCTTGTACAAAAGTACAAGGTATTTTTATTCATCTAAGCCTATAAAACAGAACCAAGCTCACAAACGTAAATTTTTTAAAACTAGCCACTTCAGAGAACTCATGATCCAGTGACATACTACTATGAAAAAAACTAGCTATATTTTCACAATCATATTTAATTTTGAAACAAGCTTCTGTCTGATTGCTAAAAAAACCTGAACATACCCCAAAAAGAAACGCAATATGTCAGGAGCACCCATTTTTTTTCGTATAAATTGGGAATGCACTTACAAGCAAGACTTCAGTCTTCCAGGCCTGAACTTGGTAAGTTCAGCTACATAGCCAAGCAAATCTGGCCTCTAAGAACAGATAATGTCACAACTGTCTGACAGAGTCAAAAATCACTGCTGTTTGGGCAGAAGCTTATGCTTGAATTTCTTGGTTTGCTACCTGATTATCGAACTTGAGGTACCATTAAAAGCAGTATCCTAGAGAGAAATAATCTGAAACTATTAGATCAAAATAACCTGCCAATTAACCATGACATAATTACACCACTTAAATGAGAGCAAAGTCCTCGTAAGACAACAGAATTGAAATGCCATTTTAGCTGACTAAAGCTCCAACAGCACTTCTGCGGCACAGAGCTCAATTTTAGCTTAGCAGTTTTATAAACTCTTGTTAAACATACAGCTGAACCCCTGCTAACAGTGATCACCTTTAAAAAAATTATTCTTAGTAGCAAAGAAGACCAGTGCTGGGCATCCAGAAGGTACCACAGCCAGTACAGATGACTGATGCTGGGCATCAGTTAGATACCAAAGAAAAAACTAAGACCTCTGCTCGAGTACAACAACACAGAGGGAATTAATTTTAACAAACATAACTCGGTTGCCAAAATTCAATGTACAGTTTTGCATGACACCATTCTTGCCATTATGGCTTCTTCCCCTCATATTTGAAGTCAAACCCTGCAATTACTAAAATATGAAGAGAACAAGCGAGCAAGTTTTGTGACGTTACTAGTGAAAACAAACCACACACGAGACGACAAGGCTGGATCTGCTGATAGATACTTTAAACCAATTTCTTATACTTTCATGTGAGGAGAGATTCCCACATATATGTTTTTCTTTGCATCTTAATGCAGTATTTTGTTATTTTATTTTTAAACTCTTCATATGACCTCAGGAGATTGCACCAACCCTAGAAGTCTAAAATTATTTTTTGACTGTTCAGTATAACTTAAACTCTGTATTTGACACAAAACATACGCAATTTCCACTGCTCAGACAAGCTGCCCTGTGCAATGGGGGCATAAGCAAAAAAAAGAAAAAAAGAAAGAGAAAAAAAATCAGTACCCAAACCTCCACTCAGAGCTTTTGAGTTGTGTTCACAACTGGGACATGACACAAAATGCAGCAGCAGCTTTACCACAACCCAGCTGCTTTCTGCTCCTAAAAGCATTAAGTCCACACACTTCCTCCCCAGTTCAAACCTGAATGTAAAGAAACATAAAAGAAACATCTTTCCTGGGAAATGATGATCACCTGGCTAAGGCGATCGCTAGGAAACACAGCACATGACAAAAATCACTCCTTCATCTCACAGACAGCTCGGGAGTTGGACAGTGTGACAGAATATCTGAAGTGCGACTTAGGAAAACTCTGCATTTCATCCTTCACTCAGTAGAACTGCAGCATTAATGTTTCAAGTGGAAGTTGGATACACTACGTGATAGCTGCTGAAGCGCTAATGAATCAAAAAGGATTCAGAGGTTCAGTTTATCTAGAAAATACATTTTACATTTAAACAGAGGTTCACTTTGCCCATAAAACCTTCAAAGTATGTGTTTACAAGCACCACACTGAGAACAGAAAAACTTAACGGGCAGCTCAAAACAGCCTATGCCAGACAGGATTCCATAAACATTAAGAAGTGAAACCTACTGACCTGCCATCCACAAACTAACTTCTCATCAGTGCAAAATACATTCTGGAAATCTAAAATACTACAGCCCATGGGCTAGTGCCAGTTATAGAAACAATGACATCAAGGTTTTCCACACAACTGCCAACATCCCAACTTCACAGGATAGGCTAGATGTGACCACATATCCGTACCATGATAAATCCTTTGACAAGTTTTTTCCCCCAGCTCGAGAGCAAGAAAAAAAAAAAAACAAACCAAACCAACTATACTCTTCATGCAGAGGAGGATGTGCAACACAGACAATCCTCAAAGTATTTCTGCAGCCCGCAAAGCTCGCTTGTTTGCATTAACAGAGAGAACGCCGATGCAATAATTTCACTCCTACCGTCGTGACTAACGAAGAAGTGTTCTTTATTGGCTCTTGTAAAGGAACTGGAAATGGAGGCAGCATTTTAGCAAGTTACTTCAAAACAGTCTGGTATAAACATACCTATCTGTACAACAAAACTAATCTCTTCCCGGTTTCCAGTAGTCTTGTTAGTCTATCAGCACTGATTTCAAGGAGCACGTGTGTGATTTAACAGCTGACAGAGTTATTCTACTAGTCAGGAGCAATACAAAGACAGCAGGAAGTCACTGGTGAGACTCAGGAACTGCATGCAGTAAGAAACTCAGACACGACCACTTTCTCAACTGAGTGCGAAACTCCCAGCA
This sequence comes from Haliaeetus albicilla, assembly GCF_947461875.1. Taxonomy (NCBI): domain Eukaryota; kingdom Metazoa; phylum Chordata; class Aves; order Accipitriformes; family Accipitridae; genus Haliaeetus; species Haliaeetus albicilla. The sequence continues at coordinate 9,210,940 of NC_091491.1, forward strand.
GGGTATTCTACTGCATTTTAAATGCCGGCTAGAGAGTAAAGCTACAGCTTAAGTGTTCTAGATGGTAAGCTCTCCATACCCCTCCCCCACAGCAGGAAGCAAACTGCACTCTCTTCTACCATTAAAACCTTTCCTTAAGACCTTCCATCTGTGGAGAGAGAACTCTGTTACACTACTTCCTTACAAGTTTTCCAAAACTCTTACTTTACAATAAGTAGTGGGATACCAACGAGGTACTTGACAATTTCGCTTCCGATTTTGAAAAGCAACAATAAAATTAAGCCTGGTAGACTTTGACTTGTTGATAGCATTAAGAAGTATCTCAGAGGAATTGCTGGTATGGAGTTTCCTACCTGTGCTACCCCCAGCTGCACTAGCAGTAGCAACAGCAGAAATACTCTTGTAAATAACCATCTCGCCACGAGCGGCTGCTGAGCACCATCACTGAAAACAGGCACGAATTAAAAAAAACCCCAAACAACCGATATGCCTATCAGTAGCGGCAGCCACTTTTTTTAACCGTGCTGCAGAGCCCTCTGCTCCGGCCTTGCCCCGTTACCGGGAAGGGGTGACCAGCCTCTCCACAGCCACGCTGCTCGGACCCCACGCCACGGAGCCGGTGCCAGCGGGCCCACGCTGCTCAGGCCCGGGAAGAACCATCCCCCCCCGTTACCGGGAGACCCACCTCCAGCAGCAGCAGCCGCCCAGGGGCTCCCGCCGCCTCCCCTCCCGCTGATCCCGCTCCTCGTCCCGTCCCGTCCCCACCCCGCCCGGGCGGGCAGCTCCTTCGGGAGGCAGCTCCTTCGGGAGGCAGCTCCTTCTTCTCGCCGGTACTTCGCCGCACCCCTGCCCCCCCCCCGGCCTCCCCGGGCCGAGGCCCGACGCCGCCGGCCGCCCCCTCACCTCCTCGCTCTCGCCGCGGGAGCCGGCTGCCAGGCGGGAGACGCTCTCCAGCACCTCGCAGAACTGCTCCAGGCTGACGGCCTCGTCGCCGCGGCTGAGGCGCTCCTCCAGCCAGCGCACCAGCGTGCTGTGGTGTCGCGACACCAGCGACTCGGGCAGAGCCGCCTCCCGCAGCCGCGCCGTGGCCTCCCGCAGCCGGGCCTGGTCCAGCAGCACCTCGGCCGGCGGCAGCGGCGGCGCCGGGCTGGCGGCGGAGCCCGGCGGGAAGGCGGCGCCGGGCTGAGGCGCGGCGGCCGCCCCCTCCATGCCTTCCTCGGCGCCCTCCTCCTCCTCCTCGCTGCTGTGGCTCGCCGCCGTCCCCATGAGCCCCTCGGAGGCGCCGACGCTGCGACCCGAGGCTCGGCGGAGCCGCTGCTGCTGCCGCTTCCCCGCTCCTCCGGCCGCCGCCCCGGCTCCGCCCGGCCCGGCTTAGTCAGCAACTTCCCGGCCCGCCGCACCTGTCAGCTCCCGGCCGGCGGCGGCGGCCGCGCCACACTGCCGCCAAGCGACGCCCGGCGCCGCAAAGCCCCGCCCCGCCCCGGAAAGGCACGGTTGCGCGACACCCGCCGTAAAGGGGCGTCCCGCCGCGCCGCCGTCAGCCGCCGCCACGCTGCTGTGCGGCGAGGAAAAGCGTCGCGAAGCGGGCGGACACGTGACCCGCCCGGCGGGGCAGCGCGGCCCCATGCGGCGGGGCGCGGCGGCGGCGGCGGCGCTGCTGTGCTTGGGGGCCGCCTGCCTGCTGGGCCGCGGGTTCGATCCCCGCGCCTGGCTGCTGCCTCCCCGCGGCCGCCTGCTGGGCGCCGCCGAGCTGGCCCGGTACCGCGGGGCGGCGGGCGAGCCCGGCCTCTACCTCGCCGTGCTGGGCCGCATCTTCGACGTGGAGCGCGGCCGCAGGCACTACGGCCCCGGCGGCGCCTACAGCGGCCTCGCAGGTACCGCTGGCGGGGTGGGGGTCGGGGGGTTTGGGCCTCGCTGCGGCCTGTCAGGGGGCTCGGGACGGGGGGGCTGGCAGGGCCTGGCCGGGGCTCACCGCCTGGCCGGGGCTCACCGCCTGCCTGCCCCACAGGCAGAGATGCCACCAGAGCGTTTGCCACCGGCGACTTCACCCCGGCGGGGCTGGTGGACGACGTGTCGGCGCTGTCGCCGGGCGAGATGCTGGCCATCCGGAGCTGGCTCTCCTTCTACGGCGACAACTACGATCCCGTGGGTAGGTGCTTCTGGCCGGGGTGACCGCACGTAAGGCAGAAAGGGGCACGGAGGAGAGCGGGCGGGCGAGGGTAGGCCTGCAGCGCGGCGACGGAAGGTCGGGGCACGCGGCGCTGCGTGGCGCCGGGTTTCGCCTACGCCACGTCCACCTTGGTGAGGGTCTTCCAGCCGTGCTGCGGGCGGCTGCTGGAGACCAGCGTACTGAAACCTGTGAGCCACCAGCTGGAGCTGCTGCTAAATCAGACCTCGTTTGAGGTCCGCTTTCCTCTGAGACGAAGCTTAACAGTTTTCCTGCCCTGGGCTGCCGGCTGCAGCTCTCTGCCCTGCTTTTATTCATCTCTGCTGAGCACGAGGCGCAGAGCCAACGCTGCGAGTACTGAAATTAGCAGGACTCGGGAGACTGTAGGAGCAGCAGTGCAGGGAAACTATTTTGGGGAATGAGGTGCGTGGGTGGGAAGGACTTCTAGGGTCTGCAGCTGAAAGTGGCGTTGACTTTCTCCTCTTTAATGAGTCTGTGCCCAAGCTTGTCCTGCATGGTTTTATTAATGCGGGTAAAGTGCTGTGTGATCCAAGAATGGAAAGGATGTAAGCTCAGTACGGTTTTAAAAGTGGGCCGTGGCGAGATCCACCTTTTTTTGTCTTTAAATAACAAATGTAAAAAAAAAAAACAAAACCCAGAACTATTCATTTTCGTTGCCTGGAAACGCTGTGGTCTTAATTGATCTTCTCTCCCAGGGAAGCTGGTGGGCAGATTCTATGATGAAAATGGGGCACCGACAGAAGCCTTGAGGCAGGCTGAGGCTGCGATTGAGGAAGCTGTGAAGTTCCAAGCAGAAAGTGAGCAGAGGAAGCAGCAGTTTCCACCCTGCAACTCTGAATGGAGCTCTGCTAAGGGCAGCCGATTCTGGTGCTCCAGACAGAGGTAAACCTCCGCCTTCTTGCCATCATGCTTGAACCCTTTGAAGCAGAACATTTCTGCCCTTTTTTTGGATGCCCTGAGCTTTGTCATTACCTCTCCTAGCAGGAGTGGCGGAGGAAGATGTCCCGGCTCCTGCAGCCACCACACTACGTAGTCTGTAGGTGAGGTCTGCTGACTTCTCCGCAGGAGGGCATAGGTTGGTCTTAATGTGCTGGGTGCTGGCATGGCTGGAATATGCCAGGCATGGTCCCTTACCCGGTCTGCATTCCTCAGGCTGTGCTTTCTGACAGAGGCAGAGCCAACCTGCAAGGAGCAGCGGTGCTGTTCTCCCTGTGCCAGGTTGAGCTGCTGCTGCTGTGTGACTGACTCGGAGTCACTAGATTTTTTTTCTGCCAGTCCAGCAACCGCTGATGGCCTCCACCTAGTCTGGAGTTGCACAGAGGTGTAGGTTGGGCTAGCGAAAATGTTCTCCAGTGTGAGGTGGCAGAGCAGAGCTCTGCTCACTGACCTGGTGAGTGGGTAAAAGGAAAATAAAGCGATCACTGATACTTTTAGGAATTTTATTTCTGAGGCAAAAACTCCTCTATCACACTGGAATCAAAATCAGGTTTCAGAATTTGCCACAAGTGCAGGTGATCCTCCTGTTCTTTGAAAAACAGGTCGGAAATCCCATAAGGACTGTCATCTGCGCATTTGAGCAGGTTTTCTCACCTAGCAGGAATGCAAAGATTAGCTAGTGTTTTTCAGACAGTTTCATGGCCTGTCTCATGGGCTACTGCTGCAACAGTTTTTACTTAAAACCACATAAAAATGAGGTTGAGCTTTGAACAGTCATTTCCTACTTGGCCTATTTAGTTGTATTGCTCTCTCAGTTTAGGGACTATTTTGTTTTAAGATGAAATAATTTCACAGACCACATTGAAGATGCTTAGTCTTCATTTCGGTTTACCAGTAGCACTTAATACCTTGGGAATCTGCTTATATGTGTGAACGAGCTTGGGTACAGCCTTGGGACTGGGTGTTGTGTGGCAGTCGCTTGTGTAAGAGTTTACAGGCTTAAAAGATGCAGTAGTTAGGGGAACAGGCAGGATTTGGCCCACAGAGACCCTATGAAGTAGTTGCGGAAGTGACTGAGACTTTTTTTTCTTCTGCCCTAGTTCTCAAAATCACTGTGTTCAGTCACTGCACAGAAGGCAGCATGTGGTTATCTGTGAGCAATTAGCTACCCCCAAAAAAGGCATTTTGCCATTAGACACGCTGTGCTACATAAGGCTATGATTCTGTTTCCAGCAATAGAAATACAGGAAGCAGAAGTTGGTTGCTCCCAGAAGGGCGAGAGCATGTAGCAGCACTGATGAAACCAGGTTCAGGCCACAGGTTTCTGAAGCACAGCCAGTAAAAAGGTATCAGAAAGTTGTGGGATGTTGGCTCTTGGGAGCAAAGTCTGCCCCAGTGAGTGTATTGTTAGTTTTAACTCCCCCAGATTGTCTTGGTTTTTATCTAATGATTCTCAATTCACTGGAAATATTTTCACAGGTTTGAATTGTAATTTATTTTAATTTTCCATTCTTAGCGGGGGAGTGAACAGAGACTGGGCTGGAGTCCCCCGGAAGCTATACCGACCTGGTTCCAGGGGCAGCCACTGTGTGTGCGTGAGGACTACTGGTCCCCCATGGGGTGAGCCGGACTCCACCGAGCACAGCGGCAGAGGTGATCTGGATAATCCTCAGCTGGAGGAATACGACGGCTGCCATCCGCTGGCAGAGCAGTGTGTCCTAAAGGTGTGACTCCAAGTGCCGGATCTGAGGCGGGTGTAGAGTCCTACAGTGAAACGTTGCACTTTGGATGGGCAGCTCCAGCTTCATTCCCTTCCGTCTGTACAAATGAAGTAATAATAATTTCATGTTATTTGTGACTCTTTTTTTAATGTGCGGAGATGGAGATGAGAGAAGGAGGAAACACTTTAGCCAAGTTAGTGGCTAAAAAATCAGCAGCGGGATGCTTTCTTTCTTAGTGTTATATTTCTGTGATATTTTTACATCTGGCAAAAACTTTAAGATGCACAGCCTGAATTATATTTAAAAACCGATTTCTTGCGCAGTCAGGAAATAGATGGTTGTGTGCACAGTGGTGGGTGCAATGTGGTGTGTTTTAAGGCAGCAAGGTAGTGACCACAAGAACTGCTGCAGCATCACTGACCTCAGTTTACGCACAGTCCTCCAGTCACTAGAACTTTGCCTACTGCATTGTAGTACTAATGCTCCTTCCCGGTCACCTGATTTACTCTGGACAGTTTAAAGGTAGCAGGGAGAGCCTGAATTTCTCCTACAATTAAGGTACATGGTATCTAGGAACCTGTGCGGTTTAGTTACATACAAGCTTTATGAAATTCTTGGAGTACAGAAGGCAAAGGTGATAGCTGTATTTCCTCTTCTAGTGTTTGTAATTAGATACCGTGCAAAGAAGATAATTGGAAGCCACCTATGAGGATTGTTGTTTTATATTAACCTCACCATCCTGGTCCTGTGATTCAGTACTCTCAAACTACTCGGATCAGGAAGTTGTATTTTTAAATAAGCAATAACAAAAGCTATGTGGCAACATGACCATCCTGCTGTAATCTGCCTCCTATTCCCATTCTGGTATGTGACCTCCTCCCATGTAGTATATGTCCATCAGACTATAACCTGAGGCTAGACGTATCCTCACAAGGCCCAGCTCCCTTAAAGTCCATACATATTTTATCACAGCTGGCAAAAATCAGTAATAGGAGTGACTCCCAGAAGCACAGGGTGGGTTTTTACCATTTCTGTGTGGGGCTGAAAAGGACAAGGGAATACCTGCATAGGGCCTAGTGCTACAAACCCCAGGCTGCAGGGAAGCTGTTGGTGTTTTTCAGACAATCTACTGCTAGAATCGGTTTCTGGTGTAGCTGCAGCCCTGAGAGAGACACCCACATTACACAGAGTCCAGCAGTAGCACAGATCTGTGCTGAGCTGTGTTCAGTTCTTTTCCTTAAGGCAGCTGCCACCTATTTATAAACAGCTGGGAGTCATTAGTTTTGAGCTACTACCACCTCTCAAGAAAGTCCCACAAATCTAAGTAGTTAATAACTAGTCAGATTACAGGAGGCCTGGCAGCATTGCTTCAAAAGAAGTTATTACTTCATTACAGTGCCAGTAGGACATATTACAGCACTTCTTACCTATGTTGTTTAGATGAGGCTACAGCTGCCATGGATGGGAGCCATACAGCAACTTAAATGTGTACATGGTTGTTGTAATAAACGTTTGGGGTTTTGTGTTCGGTTTGGTTTTTAACCTGGTTCCGCTGTGTTTCTTTTCCACTGTAATCTTGAAGAGAAGTCCTCCAGGGCACTTCTAGGCAGATGTGCCAGCTTTTACTGGTCAGCAGTGGAAGTTGTCTGTGTAACTGAGCAGCAGCAGAGCCCTCAGACAGTCTTCAAGTCCCCAGTCACAGTCTTAGAATGGAAACTCAGCCTTGGGCTTGTGCCATCTTTGGCCTTGGAGCAGGCTGTTCATTTCACATAACAATCCTAAAGATAAAAGCTGTGTAAAATCTGCAGGAAAGAGCTGCAAAGCAGTGCTTCATTATCTCCATAATTTGGTGGACATTTTAAGTATCAGCATGTCATTTGCTTTTGGACACATCTTCTTTAACAAGAGCTCACATTAAAAAAAATTATTGTCAAGTAGCTTTAAACAGCTATTTTCAAGATATTTAAAAGTTGCAGCAAATTCTAGATTATTAAATACTGTAAAAAGTAGTTTGTAAGGGCAAGTCAATATCACAAGTTAGAGGCCTACTGGAAGTATATCAGCTATGTAACTTCTAAGCAAGTTTCATCTTGCTGTAATGCTTCAGCACTAAGCAAATAGTGCTGAAAAGCTGAGAAGATGGTTTTGAGCTTCAAAGCTACACAAAAATCAAGTAAGCTGCTGCAGGAAGGCAAGATGGGGTGGTGTTGCTTTAAGTTAAAATTGGTTGAAAACCAATTCACAGCTTATTCCTCAGTTTAGTGTTTAGAAACACTGGGAGGGGAAAAAGTTTATCTTGCACTAAGAATAAGTCATCTATTAAAGCAAACAAGGAGACTCCCTCTCTGACCTGAACTGCTGCAAGACTAGCTGAGGTTTTAAATTAGAGTAGAAACAAGGTAAGATTCTCCCATAGTAGAAAAGGGTGGGAAGAAAACTGTGATAGTTATACAGGGGTCAAGTCAATACCAGGCAGTGCTCTAATAAAGCTCACCATGCATCTGTACTTCAGTAAGTTTTATTAATAAAAGACTAATGCATCACAATCTCACCAAGATGTTTTGGTTGGGTATACTATTGCACTGAAGCTTTCGTTTTCCTGAAGTAAAACTGCAGCAGTTCTATGCTCTTCCAGGAGGCTAAGCTGCCCACCAGCATACAACTGAATGCACTAATAGTTTGTTACTGTGTGTCAACTCAGCTCAGCTCATCCATTTAAATGGATCTGAGCCAAGAACTGACATACTCTCTGAACCAGCTCTGGCCTGTAGGAAGTTCAGATTGTTTCGTAAGACTGATTATAGATAAGTCTAGTACAAGGTATTCAAGATGACTATATGGTATAAGCTAGAACACCAGACCTTAACAGCCAAAAGAACAGTTGTAGCAGTTCCACAACATTAAAATGAATACCTGGAATAATTTCAGAACAAAGAATAAAGTTATCATGCCCAGTTAAATGTTATAGCCCTAGTTTTCCTTGTGGCTTGTAAAGGATAGCTTGCAGAGGGGCAGCTGTGTATACAGGAGAAGATACTTTCTTAACAAGGTTTCCACCTCATGATGCATTATCTAGTTATGCATTTTATTACAAGTAGAATCATTACACAACAAAGTAATGCATATTGGAAAAATACATTTTTACAATGACTCCAGACAAACATTGCAGATAAAATGCCATTGTTCGAAGACTTCCTTTTCTATTTCACAGAGGGTATTAGAAGATTCAGAGTTATTTTTGTCACTCATACATTTTTCTAGAGATGAGTTTGCTGCAGTACCCAACTCTGCTGGTTACAGGAAAAAGAGGACTTGCCTATTAACATTTGATCTACACACAAAAAAAAAACCCAAAAAAACAAGCCTTGGCCTCCCATATTGTATATGTTAATTTATAAGCACTACGTGAGAAGTTGTACAAGCCATTGGTCTCCAGCACAGGAAGTCATTAAGGCATCTGTCAGCTTTCAGCCAGCAACTTGCTATGCTCTGTTAGCATCTTCAACACTAACATTCTCACTCCACTTAGTGGTGTGAAACAGTGACTACACCTTTTTCAGACACACAAATTAAAACTTAAGCCAGACCACATTTTGTGCTTGTATAAGAGTGCTAGATGACTGCTATCCAAAAGAATCCAGACTTGGAACAAAAAGCTACAGTATGAACCACCACAGACTTCCCATGCAGCCCCCTTGAAGTGCCTGAAGCCTGGTTTGCCAGCATCACTTCCCAGGGGCCAAAGTTTGTTTTCCATTTACCCTTTTGTTCAATGCTTGGCAGACTTGAGTCTCAAGTTCATAGATACCACTTAAAGACAGCAGGGGTAAGAGGGGTGGGATTTTTGGTCACAACTGTAGTGTGCTACAAAAAGGAAGAGCAGTTGTTTATGGAGTTAGAAATGCGTTGACCACTACTACATTACCAAGTGCCTCCACTCACATTTGTACCCTGCTGTGGAGCATTGCCAGCAAAACTCCCCCAAAATCCCAGAGGTCTGAGAGTTCAGACCAATACTAGGCAGAGTGCATGAAGGATTGAGCTCCACCAGTTTGGTGGAGTCAGCCTCTTTAGTTGAGCTAGAAGAGAACTAACTTGGGTTTTGGTTCAAGTTGTGAGCTTTTCCCCTTTAACTCTGGCAGAAAGCTATTTAGAATTGGCTGGAAGGAAACTATCTCAAAGGCACTTTAAAATGATCAAATTCGCTGAATTTAGGTGCTTTAAATTTAATGAACACTTCAGGCTGTACATTAGTTTATCAATAACCTTAACTTTCCTTTCAGACTTCAGTGAGAAAGCTGGTACAGTATTGGCTGTAAAAAGCCAACTAGGAACATAACATATGGTTTCCCAGATCTTTCCGAGTTTCAGGCAGTTTTAATTAATATTCTACTTTTAAAAAGAGCAACTAGCCAGCCTTAAATTTGCCATTCAGTTAAGCTGAACTTTCACAAGATCTACATTTTTCATTATTTAAAAGGTTGCTCATTCTATTAGAACTGAGCTCCCTGTTCCTTTGCCCCTTCCATCAGAGAAGTCACTGAAAAAGTGATGTTTAAATACTTCAGCAATTACAAATTGTGCCCTTTTCCAATTAAGTTGAAGTCTGTAGGCTGTGATCTTGGAAGAACACTCTTCTACCACTCTCTCTCAGTATTTTGAGCACACACTTACCACTCCACAGCACTGCAGCTCTAAACCAAGAAGGAATTCAACATGTTATCATGGGATACACTATAGACAAGACTTCTTTCACCAAATGCACTTTCTCTCCATCATTATCTTTCACTGCTAGAGACTTGCAACCAGTGATACTCTGAAATATCAGAAAGCAATGGACTAGAAGTACAGTGTTTTCCATCATCTATTTCACTCAAAAAACCCAAACTGTAGCTTGCAGTTAAATGCTTCAGACACCATTATTTTCCACCTCATTCACCTAGAGTATTATGCTAGAGATGCACCATTTGTATTAGTAACTGTTTTACAGAGACCAGTTGTGTTACCCAGGGCATTCTGTTGGAACATGACAGCAGCAGACATTAAACAGTGAGGCAAATTTATCATCCATTATTCTTCTCTAGTGTTAAGAGGGGAGATTCCAGTTATAATACATGCATATTGGAAGATCAAAGTGCAGATCAAGTGAGACTTGATGTGAAATTCATCGTGCAAATGTCAGCAATTACACCCTCTCCCATCCTCTTCCTGTACAAGTTTGAGAAAACCCTCAAGCAAGTCTCCCATAAAAGCAGCAGTCTGGTTTATCATCTCATCTTACCCCAAGACTGACAAGTCACTATTCCAAACAGGGCAATGTGTCACCAACTTGTCCATATTGTACATTGGAGATAACAGTCATTAAATAAATGCTTATGGAATAGAGATGAGGAATGCTGAGTTGACTCTAAACTAGGCTCATCTCTTGGGATGAAAACAGCCTTAACATGGCATGTAGTTTTGCTTAAGTACACATTTTTTCTGACTGAAGCCTTTGCCCACAAAATCATAACCTTGTCTATCAGCAAAGTACTTTCCTGTTTACCTAGACAATGTGGTATTGGATTTTTACAGATTCAGCATGTTTAAGAGAGCACAACCAGCCTAGATTAAAATACTGCAGCTTAATCCAAATGCCTGGCACCACACTGCCAGTACAGAATCCTTCCTTCAAGGCCAGAGTCTTAATGTTAATAGGAAGCCTCCAAATATACTCCCACTCACCAGCAATCCTGCTGAAAATGGACCCAAATTTAATGTCTAGAGGTGCAGCACATTCTACACTGGGAGGGTTACTGACTCTCCTGCAGCAGTTCACCAGGGTCTTTAAACCAAAGGAAAGTGCTACTCTCCCTCATGGGATTCATAATGCACTTCAGCATTTATTGCTGTATTGCAAGTTAGACTCCTTAGCCAGTTTTAGTGTTTCTCCATCTAGCATATGCTTAGGCCTTTCAGCGCACTTATGTTCATTTATACAAGTTTCATGAATTGGAAGGACTAGCAAGGTAAATGTGAAAGTGCAACAAAGTAGACTTTGACAGCTCTAGCAGGTATGAGCAAGAGTATTTACGGGCTAAAACAATCTTGCACTTCTCTTGAACATGCTAAAGCTAATGAGACATTTACTGAGGAGGTATCAAGATGTGGATCTGCAATTCTGACTGCTTTGCATCAGATGTTGTAAAGCTTTCTGTTATAAGGCCACAATTCTTGAGCTATGCTTGGAACTACCCCCATTTTTTGAACAGTTTCTTTAAATGAACCGTGGTTGCAACAGCTCAGTCTAGCTTCACATGAAGTCTTCTCTAAAGAAAGGGAACATTTATCTTTTAAGACAAAGCAAAGAAAGATACCTGGTTACCCTGAAACTTAATGCCATCTCTACCAAGCAGCCTGAAAGCCACAGGACTTAATGGAGTTGCTCAGTGCAAAGCACCATGTCAAGGACAGACCTGTTTTATGTCGATTCAAACATCAGCCTAACAATTTTAGCTTCCATACCCCACTGCAACTAGAAGAGGGTCTAAATTCTTTTGTCACTTGGTTTCAATGATCCACTCGAATTCCTAGTGAAGTCTATCACAGCCCAATACATTTACAGTCATACAAAGTCATTTATACCAGTATATATCATAACAGGGTCCTTAGTTCAGTCTATTGCAGAAGACATGTATAGGCCTCCTCTTCCCTATCCAGAGGGCTTGTAAGCTGCTGTCAGGAGCGCTGACTGGGAAATCCCTTTACTTCCACAGCATACTAGGAGACTCCTCCCAGAGTCAGGACATCAAAGCAGATGTTGCAAACTCGAACTGGCTTGTTCAAATCAAATTTTATGATAGGAATCTCCTTTGTTGAGCACTTATGGCAAAGCAGGCGTCCACAGTGTCGGCTGTTAATAGAAGAGGGGTGGGAGAAAAGTGAATTCACTCATACTGAACACCAGGGTTTTACTGTCTGATAGTCTTTATCAATGACAGTATCACTAAAAAGGTACAGTAGCAATTGAAATGCTACATTTTTCTTTTATCTTGTATTCTTGTATCTTCTGATATCTCTCATCTAATAATTGAATAAATAATTGAATACTAATACCAAAAACCACATGCTGCTTCTATACTAGTCAATCACCTAGTACTACTTCAACTGATACATGTATAGTTTCTCTGGAACAGTGGGCCAAGAGAAAAGTCTAGCTTAACATCCATCTAACCCAGCATATTTCATAAAAGTTCAGACTAGTGAAAGGCAACTCCTAGCTACACAAGAGCAGCTCATGTCAGCATCATCAGTTATTTCCATATTACAAACAGCACCCCTAACCTAAGCTGCCAGTGGCTGCCCAAATCTGTCACCCGTTTCAGAGCCAGTCAGCCCCATTACTGAAAGCAGGCATCTAAATCCTCTGTTTCACTACTGGACCTTTGACATGATTTCTCATTTCCAACAAAACAGAATATGAAGTGCACAAACTGCTTAAGATATGATTTTAGTCAGGCCACAAGTTACTGGTCTAGGACAGGGAGGAACATTTCAGCTGGATTACTGGTTATACACCTACATTAACATGGAGGTTTCCTAAACCACCAGAAGGAACAAGCCTAGCTACATTTGGAAGAGAAATCAGTTTCCCTGTAAGCACAGCAAGATGTGTCATATTACCAGTGATGCTTCCTTGTCGTGACTCCAAATTTGGCAGTGCATTCATAGCAGTTGGAGCCATCACACCAGGGAGGTTCTTTTGTCAGCATATCTGTTAAGAGGCAAAAATGTAAAGGCAAAAATGTAAAGGCAAAATGGGCTCAGACACCTCTTGAGTATGCTGTAACATCAAGGAGGCTTCTTCCAGTTTTAGGTTGCACCCGGTATAATTGATTTAACTACTCTTGCAGTAGCTGCAGACTTGTTTGTAAACAATGTATACTTGCTTTCATCAACATCACATTATCCACAGTGACTATACAGCACACATTAAAGAGCAGTATCTAGGTTTTAAGCTACATTAGACTACGACACCAGCCAGGAGTCTCCATGTCTATCCTTCCAGAAAAAGTAATATTTTAAGTTTGACAGGTGTGCATTGTGCAACTTTTCAGTTAACCATGAGAAAAATTAGTATTTTTACCCCCCATTTAAAGTAGTAGAATATTCAGAAGTTCAGCCCCTCTGGAATTATTGTCATCTAAGTTAGATGTCCAGAGTTGTTTCCTCCACGGAAATATCTCATAAGCACAAGGTAAAAACACTTTCCACCTGTAGCAAGTAGTACTTACCTAGCAGTCTAAAGAGAAGCTGTTTTGTAGCAACTTGGTAGTTGAAGATATTGACTCCTTGATTATTGTTAACTCCAAGACGAGCCCCAGCTCTCACTATTGCACGACACAAGTTAGCATTTCCCTTCATGTAAGCCAACAGGAGCACTGAAAAATAAAAGCCAGACACTTCCCTGCTAACATAATAGTAGGTCTTGTGTTACACTCAGTCCAGAGCAGGATCTTTAGTTCTTTTAAGTTTCCATCTAATGTTTGCATCTTACTGTATTTAACATACTACTGCCAATTATTCAAGCTTTAAAAGTGACACACCTTTAATATGATTTGATTGACTTTAAAGTTTAATAGCTATTGAATCTCACCTACCTGTGTTTCCTTCAGCATCAGGTTTGTCTAGAGGGTACTCTGGCATACACTCCAAGAAAAGGTCACAGATGGCTGCTGCGTTATCTTTCCCATATTGTCCCAAAATATGCATTGGTGACTGGCCTCTGGGGAAAAGAGGTTTTTATGCTGATCGAAGTCTGCTTGATACTACAGTAACTCATACAACTCTCCTTGTTTTCAAGTTTGGTTCAGACTTAAACAATGCCACACCTAAGTACCTCAATACATCACACACAACTGCCTACTTTAACTTCCTTTTCTTGGTATACATAATTTCCACACAATTTAGTCACAGCATGCTCTGCACACTTCACTGTAAAATTAGTGTAGAAATACTACAATCCAAGCCAAATCTGTGGCTTTTATTTAGTCATACTAGCACATATTTTAAAATAGATCGTTGTTCTTCTAGTCTGTTAAGACTATAATAATTACCTAATATTAAACGCTTCTGCATCTACATTGCACTCCGTGAGAAGGACCCGGATATTGTTTAGACGGCCATGCATCACTGCCAGATGAAGAGCTGAAAAGTAAAAGAGAAGCTTCAAGAATCTGAAATGGTTAATGTCGGCAATAATTACAGCTTGATAAAATTAAGCACTCCCCTTCCACTTCCCCCACCTTCCCTCTCCAAAACTCCTTCCACCAGCTTTGATTTCTTGGACTTCATTCTTTTTCACCTTTGAAGAATGAGCCCATTCAGTGGGCTATTTCTACCACTAGGAGATACCATTAACAGACCTACTGAAGTGTTTACATCTACTTGTATAACTGTAGAAGTTTACCATTATTTCCATTTTCATCTACAGCTGCAAAGTCTACTCCATTCTCCAGAAGGACTGAGCAAATAGTGGGCAAATCTTGCTGGGCTGCTAAGTGAAGAGCAGTCTGACGATGCTTAGTCAGTTCATTCACCTGGGCACCTGCCAGCAGCTGTCAAGATGCAAAAAGGAATATGTTCAAAAATGTTTTCAGGGCTATTAGCCCACAGTTTTATTTCTGTGAATGAAGCACACAACTCCACTGTACAGAGATATTTCTAGGCCTCCAGTATATATAAAATGCTATCATTACTGAGCTGCTGCAACTTGTGTTCATGTTCAAATCTGTAGAAACTGCAAGATAAGGTTCCTCCTTTAAAGTGAGCCACACTACCTAGTAGTTGCTGCAAATCAAACATGCTCATGCAAAGGCTACTGATGCAGCTCAGCTAGCAGTACAAGCTAAGGGAACTTTATGCAAGTCTGAGTTCCGTTTCAGAAAGAACGGTGTCACCTTCAGCTGACTTCTCCAGCCTAGAGACAATATGCATTAAAGCAGAACGTGTATTTTTAATTACAGGAAAAATTACTCTCCAGTACATACCAGATTACGCACAATGATCTCTGAGCCAGCTTGTACAGCCAGATGGAGAGGTGTTAGTTTGGAGGCATCCTGGACCCGGGAGTTTACATTAGCCTGTACGCTTATCAGGAACAGCACACTCTCAATGTCAGAGTTCTGAACAGCTACATGTAGGAAATTCCGACCCTTATTATCAACCTGTGGCAGAAAGGGCACGTGAAATGAAGTCCATTATTTCTGTAGAACAGCAAGTTGTTATGTAGTAGGATGTACTTTCACTAAGAGATACTTGTTCCCTCTACTTGAGGTGAATTGTAGAATCTTGTTCCTTTCACTGCTTGACATTAGAGACTTATTTGATAAATGTGACTATCACATAACTGAACTGAGAAATTATCAGCTGCAACTGCTCACTCTAGTCTGCTTTAGACTACTTTATTTGTACCTTATAACCTTGTCATTTCTTGACCATACACTGGAGAGTATTATGACAGACAAAAAGTTAGCAGCTGTTGTCCTAAGTACAGAGCAGCAGTCAATGATAAACTTGATTGAGACAAACTTGAATCAATCTGGCAGTTAACACCAGAGAAGGAAGCAACATGCAATCCTGCCACACTGATGCAAAGTGTATTCTTTTTTTTGGCTTAATGCCAAGTGCATGTTGCTGTTTATCTTTGCCTTAAAGCTAATGTTAAAGCATATTTAGAACTGGCTGTATTTGTAACCATGTTTTAGATATATTACAAGAGCTCACTAAGCACTCAAATACTTTACTAGTAATTAAACTTACATAGGGTAGGAAGAAACTCCTGAACAGCTGCCTGAAGTGTCACACCAGAAGCCTGAAGATACAGTTGGAGGTCTTATAGTTCAGCAGTGCAACATAACATCTATTATTCACTTACTTTAGGTCAGGGTTTCTGTTTTGGATAGCTTTAGGAGAGCTAAATAGATTATTTTTGTACTAGTCCAGCACAAGACAAGAGTAGAGCTAGAACTTTCTCCTTATATACATATAAGCCTGTTCCTCAATTTAGTACTGACAAGATGAGATAAGGTTTGATGAGACACTAACCCTTGATGTTCTTACTCTCACATAGCGAGTAGGTGTACACACCTACAGTTTCCCAATAAATCTTGCTACAGAAAACTGGCATCTGGCAAATGTCATTCCATGTAAAGCCATAAAAGGACAAAGCAGAAATTGCTAGTGGAACACCTGTTACCACAAACTAGTGCACTAGGACGACCAGCATGCTTTGAATACTCCCAGCTTACCTGTTCAGCAGCTCCTGGTTCCCTCTTCAGAATTGCTTCAGCCGCTTTGTTATTTTTATACGTCATAGCACATGCAAAGGGAGTCATTCCTTGCCTGTCACGTACATTCAGCTTAATATCTGGATGTGAAATCATAAGCTGAATGATAACGTTATGTTGGTTGCTAATGGCAACATGGATTGGAGTTCTTCCTTCTGCATCCTAGAAGGAAAGCAGAAGTTGGTTATATGAAGATTCAGTAATACACAAATCCCTCCCTAATTCTGAAGGGTTGAGGAAGCTTATTAGTTTAGTTGTGACATACCCAGCTGCCTTTGGCTGGGACACCCAACAGTTGCAGTGGGAGCTCAAATCCACAGTGTAAGTAAAACAAATTGGTATTTGTTTCTCCAAATAGGTTGACCTCAATCCTGTGCTATACAGCCATTTAAGTAGCTCAGAGTAACGTTTCCCATTTAATCAGATATTTTGGGGGCAGAGATGAGCATTCAAACTTAAGTCTAGCAAATTCAAATAAGGTGTTCAATCATTTGTCTGTATCAAGCAGCAGTTTACAGTCATGGCTGCTTTGTGACTATGTGTTGTGTCATTCATTTTGATGTCATTTTCAATAGCATCAGGGCCTAGAAGTGTAATACGTTAATTCCTTTTGTTGCTATTTGTCAAGCTTCTGTTTAAGGATTACAGTGTAATAAAAAATGAAGTGTAATTCATACTTACATCACCTCAGTTTACTCTAACAGAAGACACTTCCCAAACATGCTAACAAAATAGATTATTCTGGAGCTTTACACTATAGCTGATCTAATGATCAATTACAGCAGAATACAGCCCTGCTCCTGCCATTAATTCACACTAGGGACAGAAGAGTTGAATTCAATCATTATATCAGAAAACTAACACTGCAAGAAGTTTTCTGTATCATTATTTTCCTTCAGTATAGCTTCCTGAGTTAAGTCATCATATGGGTGGATAAGCACTAGATCTCGTAAAAAGGGACAGGAAAGAAAGTAGAACTGCAGCCAGTCATCGCATTGGCTCAGCCATAATAGAAGGATGTTCTTTTTATGAAGTAAAATACACAGCTGAAAGGAAAGTTTGTTTTCACTGTGTTATAGGCAAAGAATCAGCTTCAAAGAAGCTGTACAGAATTTCTCTACATACCTGAGCATTGACATTGGCACCAAACTCCAAAAGGCACTGGATCACCTCTTCTAGTCCCCAGCAGGCTGCCAAGTGTAGGGGTGTCTGTCCATCATGAGCTTCCTCTTCTCCTTCTCCATTTGGGCCTGGCTTTCTGGGACTATTCACATCACAACCACTAAAACAAATACCATACAGTCCATTTATTACGTTTAATCCAGATTTAAACTGTTCCAAACAAGGGTCAGAAAAAATTTTACAACTGCTAACACATTCTACAGAAGCACAAATTCCTGGTTTTAGTTTGACTCTTGTCATCAAGAACATGATAGTAATATAGATAACACAATGTGTCTTTAAGATTAGTCAGAATTCCGTAAGTGCCATCCACCCACCAAAAGTCTAATGAAGCACATACCTGTTACTGGCTCAAAATAGCATTCAGTTAATTTATGCTAGGAAAATATGTACATGCACATTAGAAGGTTTGTATTTTAGAAAGGGGTCTGACCTGCGAATAAGAAAGCATGCTATTTGTTCACTGTTTTCATCAATCGCTCTGTGAAGAAGAGTTTGTAAGCAGCCACTTGGTCCTGACCCCCAACAGGTTGAATCACAGCCATGCCTAACCTGGAAGGAGAAGCACAATGAGGCAGTGAAGTTTTTTCGTCTCCAGCAGGCTCCTACTACTTTATATAGCCCTTGACTAATGCTTCTGAAACATTATCCCTTAGAGGCAGAGTTTGAGATGCTCTATCTATTCTTGTGACAGTCACTGAATTTCAGGAAGCTACTTTAATGTCTTCTGGATGAATATTTTATCTGCCTACTCTGTAATACTTTATTAGGTAGTGTTTACTAACAATCCAGATATTCACCCATATACTCTGAATAGACAGGTCTTAAGCCAGTTTGGCTAACAGTTACATCACTTTCAGCAATGACAAGCACCTAAAGTGAGTCAAGTAGCATCAGCAGACATTGCCTTTGAAGGTCTGGCCCATTTACTTGCTTTCCTATACATTCAGCTAAACAGAGGTAGTTCTTCAGCTAAACAGAGATAGTTTTTTTCAGTAACTGTATTTCTAATATTTGCATTCCTAATATTTGTATCCTTGTACTACAGAACTACTTACTCAAGCAATGTGGCACTTAAATAAGACTTGTTCCACTCCACTTTACAAACTATTTACAAGGTTTATACGTAAGTAGTTTCAGTGTTGACTCCATAAAGATTCTTATCCAATACCAGCAGTAATGGTCAAGTACAGTTACAAGATGTACTTTTCAGGTCATCAGCACAGCTTTTTAATAGTTGTCTCTAGCAGACAATAACTGGACATCAGAGACAAAGCCTTCAAGTAACTTCCTTAAGAAGGAGACATAAGGAGGTCTACTTGCGTCCAGGAATTCTCCTGCTGGATCACCTATGCCTGAAAGTAAATAGTCTTGAAAGTAAATATAAGCCTTTAAAGGCCTTGATGGAACTTTAAGATGCAATAAAACCCAGCACATACTCTAAAGCACACATATGAGTGTTCAGTTTTATTCAAGATGCTGATCATTACATAAGTCTGGTATGCTAGAGACTGATGTTTTTAGTACATCATTACTCTTTCCAGGATCAGGAATCCAGATAGCATATTCTATACTTTTATCACAGTGGCTGCAAGATAATTGGCTATGCAGACTACAGTGTTTATAAAAGATTTCCCAAGAAAAAGGAACTTCTGGTGAAGAAAAACCTCTAGAAGTTAGACAGTGGTATAAGACTACTCTGTTCTCTTCATGCATTGAGTTTAGTTTTGCTGATAAGCCCATTGCTGCTAGCAAGATGCACAAAAATGAGACTAAATTAAGCCAACTGACAGTCTTACCAGAGTTGATGCAATATCTTCCAGGTTATTTTCTAAGGCAAGCCATAAAGGAGGATTTCCTTTCTCATCTGGCACAGACATGTCTGCTCCTCTGGTACAAATAGCATCAACCACAAGAGGGAGCTGGTTTTTTATAGCTAGCTGTAAGGCAGTCTCTCCATCCTGTGTTCTGTAATGGGTAGATTTTGAAGCATGTTACTCCTGCACTATAAAGTTTGGACTCATATTACAGTAAATTCTTGGCTTCGCCAATAAACATCTTCATGCGTGTTGTTTTTGCTGTGGTCAGACCACACCTCTACAGCCAAGCAAACGCACCATGTTAGTTTTTCATCACAGCTATGTAATTTACCTTCCTTTAACCCCTCCCTTTAGTAGCAAGTAATTGATTTCTAAGTTTGAAAAGCATGTTAGTGTTCTTAGCTCAGAGACACTGTCCCTTCCTTAAGTGCAGCCATTATTTGAACAGAGTTCCTTCAGTGCAAGCCTACTGCCACAGAAGCGAACAGCCTTGTCTGCACTGTGGCAACACTTCAAGCAAGTCAGAAATACCAACTGTTAAAAAACTGAAGTTAGAACAGCAGTATTAGGTAGTTCATACCCATGACATTCGTTACAGTAGAGCTCGCCAAATTTCAAAGAAAGCCTGTCAGTCATGTAAGCAGATAAATGTTTTGTTAAGTCTAATATCAACCTGTCTAGGAGATAACTCGGGAAGCAAGTTCTATCAGAATCTTGTTACTGGAGCTGCATCCAATTATTTTAGATGGTAGAAAACTTGCAGCTCCCTCAAGCCAGCAAATAGATCAGACTACAGAAGTTCAGTACCATGCTTCTTGGACTTGAGAGTCTGTTACAGAGGATTCTGTTCTACCTAGAATTAAGTGGAACCTCCCTCTGCAGCCTCAAGTAGAGGTACTGACCAGTGGAACTATATATAGGTCCAAGTTCACATATGTAATCCCTCAGCCATAACTAGTACCATAAAAAACCCACCAAACACATAACTATGCACAAATCATGATTTGAAACCAATTTTAAGACATTATATAAAGGCAGTCATAACTACCTGCTCCTAAATACATATCCCGTTGAGTGTTGTATCAGTTAAGATCTTACCTGACATTTATATCTGCCTGATGTTCCAGCAAAAAGAGTGCACTCTTACTGTCTTGTCTCTGTATTGCCATATGTAGCAGAGTCTGTCCGTCTGACATTGTGTCATTGATGGACGCCCCAGATCCAAGCAGCTGAGCTGCTATTGTGTGCATGCCTAAAGAGTTAAAGCTCATTAGTATTTTACCTTCAGTTCTATAAAACAGAGACACTGAAGATTAATAAATAAAGCTTCAAGCCTTCAATTTCAATAATTGCAGTAAGAGGTGCACGGAATCAATGCTAGAGCCTATTAAAATTTACATACATGAGCTAACCAACCCATGACTCTACCCAGCTTGAATATTCTTTTACAGACTTATTGAATATTGATTACTGAGTCCTTTTGGTCTTGCTTGAAGACACAAGATACGGTCTGGTATACAGCAGAGCTTTCCCATTAGTTCTGCCAACCCAAATGTAATAGAATCCTCCTTAACCATACCTAGCCTAATCCTTCATATCACTTCAGACTTTTGTCCAACAAACATTAACTTTGGTATTACATTCCTAAGATATTCCCTTGAATATTACAGTATTAGATGTTTAGCTTAATTCCTCCTCCTTTATCTCAGAAGCAGGTACGGGCAGTGGTAGACAGAAAGCTACATTTTAGTTTCCTTTCATTGGAAAGGAAAGTGAAAAGCCTAGACAGTAAAGAAGTTTGTTACATATGGATGACATCTAGCGCTGCCATACAGAGAAACATTACCAAGTGTTCTGACTCATCTCTCAAGTCCAGAGTATGAGTAGCCATGCCCCATACAGTCACTGTTTCCAGCTCAGTAGGAATTGATTCAGTAGTGACCATGCCACTTCTTTTGATGATGTACTGATACTGTTGAAATGTCACTTGGCTGCAAACAGGAATACCTAGTTTCCCCCCAAACCATTTCCCTCCACATTTCAGACAAGAAAGCATCTTCTGAATCAGTATTTCAAGTTCCATTCCCCTTAACAGCTGCTTAAAGTAGCTCATTTTCCCTTTGTAAAGGTCAGCATTCTGTATTAACCAGTGTCTAGAACAGAGTTAACCATGAACAGACAATACAGTGATCTGCTATGAAAACTACTAGGGAGTTCGCAGTGGAACAGTTCCACAGAACTGCGAATACAGTTGTGGGCAAGAGGCTCCATGCTACCTGCTAGTCAAGAAGGTAAGCTGTAGGGCTAGAAATCTATCAGTGAGTCAGATGTGACTATTCAGTTTTACAAAGTGAAGAATTAGCTAAAGCTTTCCTTGACAGCTTCTGACTAGCAGCACAAGCTAGGACATGAACACACATCTGCTGGTTTGTCTTTAAAAAAAAAAAAAAGAAATCTTATCCACATCATAGCTTCCATACAAAAATTCTCATCTTGTTTTGAAGGCACATACCTGTCCAAAGAGCCAATCCCAGCACAGTCTGGTCTCTCGAGTCCTTTAGACTAAAGTCAGGAATAATTTGCAAATTGTTGGTAGCATGAAGAGCATTAGCTACAAAGAAACCACAGGGAATTAGAGTGCTCTTGTACTTGAGCTGCAGTTGCACATTGAAAGCTGCAGCAGTAGCAATGTCCCATTTTGAAGTAGGCCGTTCCTTTAGCAGTCAGTTTGAAAGATCTGAGCAAGATACCTTCAGTTTCCCAGATGTGATACTGCTTAGGATTCAGGTAGTATTGCCACTACTGCCTAATCTTAATACTTATACTAAAAAACATTCAACTTTCTAGCTAAGAGGCTTAAATTGCTCCCTTTATCTCCAAACAGAGTGGCATATACAAAACTCTGAGAATGAGGAGTGGAGGCTGTACTGCAAGATGGTGGCAGCACACTTCCTTCTCAGCTCCCTGGGATGGAGGATATTCTCCCCAATTCACCTACTCCCTTCTAAATCCCACTTATAGTAGGAGACAAAATAGGCCTTGCTTCAGCTGTCAAACTCCCTTCCTGCTGCTAGAAAGAAGCTGAACTAGGAGCATTTAATAAACCGTTACCTCCTAGTATTTCAGTACCAAAGTTTCAACTCCACTATAATACTAGCATTACTCCATACAAAACAGTCTTACTGAGAGCTGGGGAAGGCAGAAGTCTAACCACAGAAAGATGCCTTTATCCATATTTGATTCCAGCATTTACCTGAACCAAATGCTTTGGCAGGGAGAGAAAAAGGATCTCAGTTGTACAGTTAGAATACAGCCTGGGGCTAAGTGTTCAAGTCCATCATCCATAGTGGAAAATTTAGAAAGATTCATGGGCAAATTAATTTTCTAGTCTTAAGCAGATAATTTGAATTTAAGACTGTGTTTAGCCAGTCTTATTAATTGCTCTACTTAAACAATGTTTACAGGAAGACATGCTTTATTAGTAGTTTGTCAAAACACAGTTTAGATGCCATCTTGACATACTGATCCACTACAGCATCAATACTGTCTGAACCAGAAAAAACTTACCTTTTTGTTCCAGGATGACTGACACCACATCTGGGTGATTGTAAGCAATAGCCATGTGAAGGGGAGTTTGCAGATAAACATTCTCTGCTGTTGGAGAAGATGCATCCTTCTGACCAAGCACTGCTTCTGCTGTCTGGATGTTTGGATTGGCTCCTTGTTGCAGAAGTTCTGCTGTCAGGTTTGCTAGGCCATGCCTACAGGCTGTATGCAGTGGTGTTTCTCCCTTTAATAAAGGGGGTACTAGGTTAACAGCTTGGACATGAAGAGAAGTAGCTTTTAAACTACTATGCCCACAAGAATTGACATGAAGAGCTTAACTCCTAGTAACTGGAGGTCCTTAGGACTTTCAAACTACCAGAGTTAGCCTATCTTAAGAACTTTATTAGAACAGGCACTGAGGAAAGTGTTAAAAGCATATTAACAACTGGTGATGCTGCAAGAACAGTGCCACAAGAACGCAATTGTGTCTGATCACTAGTAAATATCTGAAAACATGCAAAAGGCTCAGCAGGTGTTCCAACTTGCTTTAAGCTATGGTTAACAATGATGGATCTCTGCTATCTTATTTCTGAATAGAAATAAGGAAACTTTCAGACTACAGTCTATAAGTTTCTGCTTTTACCCATTTATTTTGGTGGTTGACTTTTGCTCCATGAGTTGCTAGGAAGAGAGAAGCTGCCTCATTTCCTGCACCAGCTGCCCTCTGAAGCAAGCAGTTTCCTAAAGAAAAACCATGAACGCTGTTAAAGTGCTATTCCAACCACACTTTGATACTAACAAGTGTGCTAGCACCTTCCACACTACCTTGCAACATTAAAGTTCAAAGCCAACAAAGAAAATCCTACCGACTAGTAGTCCCCTTGCAATGCCGGTCTGTGATGTGCACTACCATTTAGCAATTACACATTTTGAAACTGTAAAGAGGATACTAGGACCTGGCAAGGAGTCCAGATTTTCTGTCACTTCCTGAAAGTCAAGCTCAGCTTGGGGCTGTCAGTGTTCCAGCTCTAGTTAAAGCTACTACCACCTACCATTCATTACACAGCAAATGCAGTTGAAACCTCATTCAGGTCCTCAGAGTGCAGTTAGCATTAAGCAATTAACTTACAAGCCTTCCACCTACACAGAAATACAAACTTCTGTTTTACCTGTTACTGTGTCTGGAGCATCTGTATTGCTGCCTCGTTGGATCAACCTTGCTGCAAAACTGTTCTCATCAAATGAGGTTCCATTTACAACAGGGGCATCCTCAAAAGGGTTTACAGACTGATCAGACGATACAGTGATATACTGAACTGCAAGCCACAGAGCTGTGCTTCCTTCATGATCCTTCAGCTCCAAGTCTAGTCTAAAAATAAGAGTTAATGTTCCCCAATTTATACCTTAAAAAGTGGTTCCCCAATGCAGCTTTAGCTTCAAGTGTCTGAACAGCTGTACTAGTTTATCTAATACCTCACTGACAACTTTCACTTGCCAAGATACCTACTGTAGCTCTAGTTACTTCAGAGAATTTGTGAATACTCTGAAACAAGCAAGACACCTTTTAGTGACTACTAGATTTAAGCTCATTGCTCCTAGGAGAAGTGTGGCCCTTGTAGATTTGGGCTCCCACTACATGTAACAGAGGCAAATCCTCTTGTATTTGAGTAAACTGTGTACAAGAAATGCAAATTCAACTACAAAGAAACCAAGTTAAATGAAGTATTCTGCTTCATCACCCTAAGAAATCACCTGTATTAGCTTTAAGCAGAACCCAAGTTGAACTCAAGAACATATTCAGACATTTTAAGAGTCTTATTACTCCTTTTAGCTCCACTACAAATGAAGTTATTGCTACATTTCACCTAGCCCTCTTTGAAAAACAGAGATGCCATTTGCTTCCTCTTTACAGTAGGGCAAAAACTTACTTGGCTTCTGGCATCTTAAGTTATGCAAAGCCTTTACACTTTTGCATCCCATGCCTATTGCTAGCCTTATTGTAAAGCAAAAAGGCACTGAAGAGTTGTTAAACCAGTTTTCATATCTTCACTGTACAAGGTACCCTCAGTGTATTTCATATTTAAGTGATACTTACTGTTTGCACTGGAGAAGCTGACTGAATACAGGTTCATTCCTGACCACAATTGAGACATGTAATGGGGTCCTGTAATTGGAGCAAAGTAGAGTTACATTAGTAATAAGGAGACACTTAAGATTTTGTCCATGGTCACCAACATGCCCCTACAGATTTATGGGGTTAACTCTTGTCTCTGCTTTCAGAAAGGCACAAGCACCTCTTGAAAGAGCAATCTACCCTTTTAGTGGACATGATTCCAGTTAATTTAGTAGTAAGCAACTGTTTACACTAATATAAGAGCTAACCTTTAGGGAAAAAGCACAAGAGCTTGACCTATCAGAACTGACTAGCTGATATACTCTAAGTCTTCTATGTCATTTTATGTACTTGTTTGCCCAACCTAACCCATAAAGCAGTTTACAGGCCCTACACTTCAGATAAACACAATGCAGACACTAGCTCTTTAAGATAATTTCAGTTCCACTGACAGCTTCAAAGAGAAGTACCTTTCAGGAATACTGTTTGTCATTTTAGTTAGCTTGCTTTACTGTTCAGTGATTCAATAAAGGCAAATTAATTATGTGCCATGTGTTCTGACACAATCAACTCACCCCAGCTTTCTATAGCTGGGCTATGTTTAACTAGTCATGACAGGGTACCATTCAGCCTGCACAGCTTTCTGCTTTGAGTGCTACCCACAGGTATCAAACTGGATTAATGAATTCACCTCTCCTGCTTCCAGGATCACCTGTGCTTTGCTGTCAGACCTGAGCAAGTTCTTAGCAGGCTGCATCTAATCACTACTGCATTATCTGTTAAAATGGTAGCAGACTTTACTTGACCCAGTATTTACCTTCCTTTGTTGTCTTGCATATTTGGATTGGCTCCTGCCTGTAAGAGGGACTCTGCTATCTGTGCCATCTCTGCCATGACATCTGGCAAATGCTTCTTGGGGCTGTATGATGCCACAAGGTGCAGAGGAGTCTCCTGGTCTCCCAATGTAGCAGCATTCACACGGGCACCATTTTTTATGAGAAAGTTTGCAGCAAATTTATCTCCTTTTGTGAAACAAAGCAAGGTTATTTATGGATAGATACTTTATATACCCTATATACTTTATACAAGTCCAGAAAATGGATACACATGATTTCCCTCCATACCATACAATCACTCCAAGTGTCTGCTCTTAGAATGCCTTAGCAATAGGTAACTTCAAGTACACTCCACTGCAAAGTCAGGATTAAAAGATTTCATAACAACCCCTTGGAAAAAGTGTTTTGCCCAGAGGTTACATGTCACTCAAGTTCACACACTAGTTTACTTGTTATGGTGATACTGAGTTTGCTAGTTCCTCTATCAAGATAAATCCATTGCTGCTTTAATGCACAATCGGACAAATCATGATACTAAATATATAACTAATTTTTGAACAAAAGGTACTATTCCAGGGCATCAGTCAAAAGTGTGTAGTTGAAGTTAGTCATCATCTGTTCAGTCTTGCTACATAAACAAGCAATAACACAGACTTTGCTCTTGAAAGTTTGGGCTCCATTATATATAGGGTAAGGGCTTCAACAGTTAGGACCCACCATGTACAGCATTCCTAAGAACTCCCTGTTGAGAGCTTCTCAGAAGTCAGAACTTAAGCCCACTTCAGTACATGAAACCTTGGACTTGAAACACCAAGATGCAGAGAATGACTTCAGGATAATACAAGTCTCCCTTACTCCAGAGACTACTTTGAATAGATATATTCACAAGCTGCTTGTCCTGAATGCAAGACTGGAGAACAAAGATGACTGTTCAGCTGTTTAGGCAATACAGATTGCTGTATCATCTCTGCCAGTAAAAACTAAAATCCCACTTTCTGATTTCCATATCTAACATTCCCCCACTCGCCAGTGATCATAGGAAGTAAGAATCATGTGGCAAGTTCAGACAATTTGCTTTAGCTCCATTTCCAGAACATGTGATTGTTAACAGTAATTAATTCACTGAAGCTTTGGTTACTGAAAAGCAAGCATTCATTCTCAGAGCTCTAGCTTAGACTGGAAGCAGACATTAGAACTAGAGGACAAATGCTAGTATTAAGTATGAAGAGCAGCCTGCTGCAATTTTTCTAGTGCTTTATAGGGCTGCAGCCATCATAACACTGACCTATGCCTAGAAGGCCTCCTATTCCTGCTGCTGAAGTTTCATTCACAGGATCAGACACCAGCATTACCCTGTTTAGATACGTAGGAGATTAAAGGAAGAAGTTGGGAGCTGTATGCTGAGTTTACAAAACTTAAACTACTTCTAAGAGTCCAGAAGAGCTTGCTGTTAAAAATAAACTCATGCTTTTAATTTGTAGCACTACAATACCCATGAGGTCCAGTCATAGGTACAATTCCTGTTGTGCTTGGGTTTCTGGAACAGAAAGAGCTGCCAGAGATATCACTGCAGGCAACTAGTAGCACAAGGCATTCACTACAGATTTTTACCAGACTTTGGCCATCAGCCAAGATGATGCTGCTCCAAAGCCTTCAGAACACTGTGGCCATGGCAACCAGGTCCTACTGTGCTCCAGTTCTCATAAGATGCATTTTCCACTCTAAGGTGGAGAACAGCTCAAGATAATCATGTAGTTGTACTCAGACTTCACTCTGATAACTATGCTACTATCCACTGGAGCTTTGAAGATATTCACACTGGCACAGAAGCACCTCCACCTGCACCTCATCTTCTCCCAGTCAGTTTTCCCCTCCCCTAAAACTGCCGTCCAGTAGCAAGGACCCTTGCTGTTAACCATAATCACAAAGAAGCATATGTTGCATTCAACACAGGTCTAGAAAAAAGGCTTCATCTTAATTTGTGATTAGGCTGTCATGTTTGATTCAACTATTTGTCAGAAAAACATTGTGTTGTCAAATTAGAATATTCTCAGTATCTCCCTACATTTCTTCCTTTAGCAGACATTACTCTACTAGATTGCTTCTGATGTCATGTAGTGTAAGTTTCATTCACCAGCCAGCAGGCTAGCTTTCAGATCCCAAATAAGAGTTTGTTTTTAAGTTTAAAGAAAGAAAGAAATAGGATAAAGTTCATCCTTGACTACAATTTTCTAACTGAAGTGTCAACTACAGAGTGACACAGGAACAGACTTTGGAACATATATTCCACACTGGGAACAACTGCAAGTTAACAAGGCTTCATATCCTGCTTACTTACCTCTTTGGATGGCTTTATGTAATAGACTCCAGCCTCTCTTGTCTGCTCTATCTATGTCAGCCTTGTAGTTGACCAGTGTAGTTGCAATACTCTCCAATCTTTGGGCAAGGGCTAGATCCAAAGCAAGATCTCCATTGTGATCCAATTCATTGAGCTTCCCAGGAAGCTACAACACAAATTCAGTCAATTGACATTAGAGGTAGGTTCACCAGCCCAACATAATATTTTAACAGCCCGTTCCAACTACCATAATGCTAGGCCTTCAGCTCTAATGCAAAATACTAGTGCTGCATTTAGGTAAGTGCATTTTACACAGTAAAACAATTAGAAGACTAGCATCACCACATGCGAGTCTACTCAGAGAACTGTTCAATAAGAAAACAGGAGTTCTGTTTGCAAGCCTTGTTTAACTCACAAGAAGCAAGACTACTACACTCTCAAAGGATGCTGCCTATTTAGGCATATTCAACATAGAACTAGGAAGAATTATTCAATTATTCCTTTAAGATACTTCAAATCCCAATTGGATTAGCACCTAAGTGTGCTAAGTACTGCTACAGTCCCAGCTTCCAATTAGGATTTGAGGCATCTTAAAGGACTAATTCAATAATTCTTGATAATTAATACTTGAATAATTCTTCCATCCCCCAACAAGGGGGACAACTTATTTGCTAGTTGTTTAGAGTGTTCATCCAAACAGAACACCTGTTACTTCAAACATGCAGTAAAAGAGGAAAAGCATTTGTTCAAAGAAATGATGCTTACTGAACTGCCATGAAGCAGCCAAGTTGACTATGACACAACTCAGCTTTAGATGTATATAGCATTATCAGGTACTGGATTTTATTAGACATGATCTTTTGCACGCAAGGTGTTTTAGAAATGTTATGAATCATTTCTGAATTATGTCTTTATGGAGTTGTTACCACCAGACCTCCATTACATACATAGAGGTAGCTATGGCAGTGATAAACATGCAAATAAGAATTAGTGACAAAAAAAAAATCAAGACTGGTAGTTAGAAACTAGTTATTTGAAACACCAAATTCTAGAAAATAGGTCAAGTAAGTCTCATTATACCTGTGAATCCATCTCAATAAGATACAAAAAGACTACATCTTCTCTCTCAACTTTAATAGCCTTATGCAAAGGATAATCTGTCTTTGACTTGAACATTTTATACAATAACTGAGCACTCATGCTACTGAAGTCTTCTTTACGCAAGTCATCCTAGAAGCAATAAAAGAGAAAAGGGTAAGCAATCCCGTTTTATTTATCAACAAGGCATTGCACAATGTAATTATGACATTCACAAAACAAGTTCAGTTAAAAGCTCCATTCTGATAACATCATAACAAGCAGGAACAATCAAAGATAGCCTTTAAAGACTAGGAAGAAACACTCAAGAAGTTTTACATCTTACACTTTAGTTTCCAGTTAAATTTTTCTTACCTTTCGTCTACAGACATGGAAAACTAGCATTTTACCAGACATTATAGCAGATTAACATCTAGTCTCTAATTCTCTATCTGAACTTAAATGACAGATTAGCATTTTCTGACTGTGCTGGTTTTGGCCAGGATAGAGTTAATTTTCTTCACAGTAGCTGGTATGGGACTACATTTTGGATTTGTGCTGGAAGCAGTGCTGATAACACGGGGATGTTGTAGATACTGCTGAGCAGTGAGCAGTGCTTACACAGCATCAAGGCCTCTTCTGCTCCTCACCCCACCCCACCAGCAAGGAGGCTGGGGGCGGGGGGGGGGGGGGACACGACGGGGGGACAAGAATTTGGGAGGGGACACAGCTGGGACAGCTGACCCCAACTGACCAAAGGGATATTCCAGACCATATGGCATCATGCTCAGCCTATAAAGCTGGGGGAAGAAGGAGGACGGGGGGGACATTCAGACTGATGGCATTTTGTCTTCCCAAGTCACCATTCCACATGATGGAGCCCTGCTTTCCTGAAGATGGCTGAACACCTGCCTGCCGATAGGAAGCAGTGAATTAATTCCTTGTTTGCACATGTGGCTTTTGCTTTACCTATTAAACTGTCTCAACCCACAAGTTTTATCACTTCTACCTTTCCAATTCCCTCCCCAATCCCACCTGGAGGAGGGAGTGAGCAGCTGTATGGGACTGAGTTGCTGGCTTGGGTTAAACCACAACACTGACAAAAAGGCCTATAACTATTGAAGACTGACAACTCCACAGAACTTTGAAAAAACTCTGAATAAAAGTAAACAGAAACTTAGAAGTAGGAAGACCTTAGATTTGAGCTAGTGCTCATTTGACTAAACAGAAACAGCCTCATTTCCAGGTAGAATACAGTGTCAAAAGTTACGAGGCAGAAGCATGAAAGAGTTAAAATGGCTGGCCTGCAGGTTCAGATACAAGAATATTTTTTTTTATGTCATGTCAAAGCACTTCCCCCTGCTTTTGCATTAGCCAAACAATGACACATCCACATCTGGATGATGCATTTTCGATTTAGAATAACCTAAACCCCACACACTAGTCTGCTGTTGACAAGTCTTATTTTCAAGGCTAATCCACTACTAAGTTACTCAAACTTTCCTCAAAATAACAGATCAGAGCCAGTGAAACTCCCAAGTCAGTTGCAAAACTCCTTGCCACTCCCTCCATTACAGAAAATAAACTCTTCCCTGGCTTCTGTGGATTATTTTTAGAAGTAAAAGCAGGCCTGGGATTTGTGATGTGTATAGACAGAGACCAACTATGGGTGAACTTCTAAACAGTCCCAAGTCCAGATTTAATAAACAATCCTCTTGCTTATTAGAATACTGCCCCTTTGGTTTGACTCATGTTTAGGAAAGTAAGACGCTTTTTACAGTGAAGTATTTCCAATGAACAGAACAACTCCTCAGGCTATAAGCTGCTTCCCCCAGTCAAGACATTCACACCAAGATAGACAACGGACATAACCTCTAAAGACAACAAACAAAATCTTAGATAAGAAGCCATTTAAAATGCTTTGTTTCAAATATATAATTATGAATTAGTATTGTAGACAATACCAAATAACACACAGTGTCAAAAGCACATATTATAAAATAAAGGTAACTGAGACAGACGGGAAGGGAAGTGTCACTCCTGCCTCAGAAGCAGCCCCTTCACTCACACCAGGCAGCAGGGCAGGCAGATTTGACAGCTTTTTGATAAAACTGCTGCTCTCTGCAAACATATAAGGGTCAGCATAATAGGTCACCTGAGTCACTGAAAGTTATCAGGAGCCCATGTAATACCCATCCCAACTGGAATGCTTGAATGCTATCATACCAAGAGATACTCCTGAGGTTAGATAGTATAGCAAGTTAAGCAAAATTTTACTGATTAAGTTCCTATACTCTGCAAACATTTTTCCTCTTGCTTCTGACAGTACTTACCCAGTGACTAGCAATTATCTCAGCACAATAGTTCAGAAGAGTGCTAGCATTCAGCTCCTCAGCAGTCTGATAGAAACGAATGCAGTTCCTGACATTAACTAGTGACATAACTCCTTTTTCACATCTGTCAAAATAGGAAAGCCAGTGTTCAGTAATCAGGAAACAGCTTTACTGTAATCACTCTCCCATGGTGTAACAGGGTCCTAAATACTCCTTTTCCTAGATGCCAGTAGAAAATGGTCTTACTATAAGGCTAAGCAGCATAAACATACTTCAATCAGAAGCCCTGTAACACAGCTTCCTTAAGAGCAGACTCCTATTAGAGTCCATCTAAGCTAAGGTCCCATAACAACACACACTGCAGGATCCTGCAAGTGGAGACAGACATCCTAGCTCTCCCAAAGGAACAAACTGAAGTTCATTGACTGTTATGAAGTAGGGAAGATGTCTATTCTTTAGAAGTACTATAGTGATCACAAGCAGCTTTTGTGCCAAAGCTACAAACAGGCAAGCCAGATATAGCTATTCGTTTAATAAAGAGAAGGGATAAGCAGATCCACCTAATCTTTATAGGTGTGAAGCTATTAGTTTGAGTTTATGGGAAGAAAATCCAAGTACCTCAAAATAAAGATAAAGTTAAACATACCAGTGATTTCCAAGCAGATATTAAGACCCAAAAATGAAATACTTGTCACCAGGTGCAGATACCTAGCAAGACATCTAATAATTACTAGTAGCATACGTACATGGACTTGTCACTAGACTACCATGACCAGACAACAGCTGAGGAATGTTTAGCTAGTACAACAACATGCAGACAGTTTTAGGCTGGTACAAAGCTTGAAGGCAATTCTAGCACTGACCTTAGAGATGTCAGCTTCTTTAGTCTGAAGAATTGAGAGCAATTTAGTTTGCTTCATGTTGAGTCACACTTAAATTATAGATTACAAGTGCCATGTACTGCTACAGCCCCAGACACTCCTTGGGCAAAAGATTATATCAAAGGGTACTTCGACTAAATTCAAGGCTTCAAAGTTGCACAAAACGAAGTTGTACATTCGGGCTTCTCACTAACTCTAAATGGTTATTTAGAGCATTCTAAACATTCAAGATAACAACCTAGCCCCTACTAGAATGGTGTAATCATAATCTCCTCAAAATAGCAAAATATTGTACTGTTATTTTAACCTTCTTTATGAAGAAAAGCTGCCAAGATACACAGAACAGGTATTTAAGTTAAAATAAATTTCACCTGTGGTATTTTAATATTGCAGACTCCTTGCTATTGACTCTTCCTAGCATTCTCTAACAATTCCTTTCCTGCAACTCTCCAGAGCTTGTTACTAATATACTGATCTCTACTTCATCTTAATGCCAAATTAGGGTTATTAGTTTGACTGGGAGAAGAACTGGAAAGCAAACATAAAAGCTATAAGAAAAACTGCTATAGTTTAACTGTAGTACAAGGCTCCATTTCCTGTGATAAACTGAATGTCATACTGTATTATTAAAAGCTCAAGACCTTGAAAAG
The DNA here is from genome assembly GCF_947461875.1 of Haliaeetus albicilla. Lineage (NCBI taxonomy): Eukaryota > Metazoa > Chordata > Aves > Accipitriformes > Accipitridae > Haliaeetus > Haliaeetus albicilla. The sequence continues at coordinate 9,243,888 of NC_091491.1, forward strand.
GCAAAATTTTATCCAATTGCCAGCAGCTGTCACCTTATTTCTATTCAAACAAGGTTGAACAGTTCAAGAAGATCCACTGTATTTACCAAGACTCACCTTTCCCTAAGTAGCTGGAGCTGAAATTTATTAGCTAGTTTCATGAGCTCTGTCAAGAAGATATCATCTTCTCTTAGCTCAAGTTCATCTGTGTAGATCCACCGCAGCATTGCCATGGTTACCTCTGGGTCAGCATCTGGTACAGGGAGCAACAGGGATTAATAAAATACCCAAACAACAATCACCTGTTCAAGTAGCTACTATTCCTCTGACTGTTAAAGTCACAGCTACCATGGAAAAAAGATAGCCTCGTTGAAACTGTATGGCTTTAATTCAATCAAAGTGTCAAAACAGAGGCAAAACTGCTCAGAAGTTGAAGCTAGTAACAATGCTGGCACCAAGCAAGAAAATCTTTTTTCCATTGGAACACTGTACAGAATGCAGGGACCCCTCTAACATCTCCTACCTGCTACACAGATATTGCATATTTAGAGGCCAGCGATGCCCCTTTAAAGTCTTTGGTACCTCGCATATGGCTAAACCCACATCTACATTTGACAAGCACAAATTCCCTTTTTGATTTAAGAATCCTGCTTCTTTGATATCAGAGCCATATGTTATGAACTGTTGCATTCCAATAAAGGTACTTACACCTTGGTAATGACTACAAAGTAGTTAAAACTGCTGTGAACCATTTCTAGGAAAGGTGCAAAAGAGTCTAAGCAGCTGGTTAGATTTCAAGTGTTTACAACACTAATCAAAAGCCTTATGCTTTTACACAGCAAGAAAGATAGAAACCTACACCACAGGACACAAGATACAGAAGCCCAATGACCAGGGACCTTTGTCACCTAGTCTGAAGTATAGTGACAAACCTGCTTACAGGGATGTAGACGAGAATTACTCCATAGTGTACTATCAAACCAATTACAACAAAAAATACCATTCATTTAGAAAAATAACATTAGTCCCTGAAGCCATTTTGTTTGGTTTTAAAATGAAAACATACACATTTAAGACACTGAAACACCCATCCTAAAACATCTCCTTCACATGGAGGGTTGCCCCAGATTATTTGCAGAATACCAGACAACTACTTGGCATAGCATGTAGACTGCCTCCTAAGAAACAGAAGGTTTTAGTAAGACAAGTATCTTTCGCCAAGCTTGAAGTAATCAGAAAGCCTACTTGAGCTGTAATATCAGCTCTGCCTTGGCAGAGGTAAGAGTTCATTTTCTCCCTCCTGACAAGAGAGCCTGTGTTCATCTCCTTCTACCCTTCTTAAAGAGTAGAAAATTCTGCAGATTACATGAACTCTAAAAACACTCAATTTTAAATGCTGCCTATATTTTGAAGTTAGGATTCAGGCAATCTTAGCTTGCAAGTTATTCAGAAGAACCTCTTAAGAAAACCCTAACAGTTTTTAGGGAACAGCTTGTTGCTTGCTACAACTATTCCATAACTTAATTAATCCTTTTGCCATTTATCAAATTTTATAAAGAATTCAATTTTACACAGTGGAAAGTATCATTTACTAGCACGTATTTTAAGCATCATTCTGTAATAGGAAGTGCTTGCATTGCTAAACATGCAAGACCGCAGTTACATTTGAGATTCTCAGATTAGCTTCAATGTGGAGCTAGAAATGCTATGGACTGCCACTTGCAATGAAAGTACAATTAACATAAGAGCTTTTCAGTAATAATCTTCTGTTAGCACAGCACTCAATTTAAAAACTCCTTGGCATCTGTTTTTTGTGGCTGTAGAAAGATCCATAAATCCTTTTGCAAGAAAGCCTATGCTGTCTCATAAAACTAGCTTGCTGTGACTTGCTTCTTTCCCGTCTGCCTGCACATAGGATTCATAATAAGATTAAGTGCAGAAAGTGAAGCCAATGCTTAATATTCAACATGCCAGCCAGCAAACCTGCTTAACTTCATGCCTGTTTTTATTGCTCACAAATTAATTGTATAAGACTCTTATTCTGTTAAGTACAGAAGAAAAGCCTGTCAAGAGGTTCGATCTGCAGAAACACTGCCCAGTGTAAGTACATGCCAGAGAAACAGCTACAGCAGGACAAAACACCATCTTGTAGAAGACTTTCAGAAAACTTCTCTTCCTCGCCTATTTTGCAAAGGTATCAAAGTGCCAAAGCAAATAGCTTTTTAATAACACATCAGTATTTGTATTCATTTCACACACACTATGTTAACAAGAAGCAAGGTATTTCCATGACACACTTCAGAGAAATTATGCACACTACCTCAAAAAGCCCTGTCCTTAGAAAGGAAGAAGTCAAGCTCCTCCATATAGATTTGTTTTTCATTATGTTTAGTTGACTCTAGAAAAGACAAACAGGCCACCATTCTCAACCCCTGTTCATTAAAGAGAAAGAAGGTAGGTTATTGATTTAACTAGCACTAGCACCAAGTTCACAAGCGTACTACCGTGTTTCAGAGACAGAGCTCCATAATTAACGGATTAAGCACCACTTTTTGTGGACAGTAGCAGTCTGAAAGGTACATAAGTAACCTTTCCCCAACAGGCCCTTTCAGTCATCCTAAAAACAATCAAAGCATCATATTATAAGCAATGACTGACCTGACAGATCCAGCTCCTCTGTTGAGGCAAGGTTGGCAAGACTCCAAGTATCACTGCGTGCCGCCAAGACAAATTTGTGAGCACTGATGTGCTTGTCCCCAACCTTTATCTTCAGATCACTGATAAGAGGAATAAAGCATATACATGTATAACACAGACTTCCCCTGTGCTTAGATACATACAGATTCAGCATCTCCATAGTATCTATGTCCTGGTATCCACATTTAGGTTCAAGTTGTTTGAGACATCAAAACACGTTTCAATGGTTAAGTAGAACGTGTTGCCAAACAACAATTCTTATTTTTCTAGGGAAAAATGCAATGAGTCATTAGTATTTAAAGCATTGGGGGTGTGGGGAGGTTAACCTTTTTGGAATAAACTGCAAGGGAATTATTGTAGAAAACAGGGAAATCCAACAATCTTGAGGTTAAATATTTATGTTGCAGTGTCCATACTAATACTGTCAGCTAAGCACCAATGGTTTCAGGCAAGACCAGCAACAGAACAAACAATGTTTGACAGTAGTCTAAGGCAGACTCCAAGAATCCCCAGTTCCCAGGAGACCAGCTGTCAAGAACACTGATTTCATCCTGACCCCTTTAACACCAGGTTATCCTTTGTAGTTAGAAAGTACCTACCCTGTTTATTTTAAAGTCCCATAGCTTGCAAATGTTCTGACTGTGTAGGAGTACTTTCCAGACCATTTTCTAAATCAAAGCACTGCTATAAACTACAGTACAAAATACAGAGATGTTAAACTTGCACTTAAACTTACCTTTCTCATTTTATGACTTGTACGTCCTTTTAGACCACTATTCTATTCTACGCCTTTAAAACTCATATGCTGAACAGAAATGAAGCGATCCAACTCATCTGACATATGCTACCTAACAAATCTTTTACCCAGCATGCTATAATAAGTTCTCGCCAGGCACAGAGCCTTTTCTCAGGGAGGCTCATGAAGAGGTGTTAGGGGAAGGAAATTTTAAACAAAACTATGTATTCTCCCCTTACCTGACTGAACTCCTTTACTATATTGACACTATGTTGCTTTCAGTAATAGCAAAGAAATTGATAAGTGTCATTGTAATCTCAGAACTAAATCAGTGAAGGCATCTACAGTATTGAAGGTGATCCTTAATGTGCCTGTGGAAAAGAAACCATTAAACCTAATTTTGTGTTGAGATTCAAAGATACAATATCGTTTATACCACTAAGTCACACAGATCACTGTCTAAGACCTGTTACATCATACAATCAGACAAGCCAATTTAATCAGGCTTCTTTACACATACAACAGGAATACAGAACTGGTCTCAAGGACATATCCTTTCAAGAAAGGAGATCTTTCCAGTCTGTAGTAGATAATCATCCAATTAATCCATCAGCTACATATAGATCAGTTTAAAATTACTTCTGTTCAAAGGGAGCTTTGCTGTTGACAGTGAAAATGATCAGTTTTCTTTAAACTTGTCTTAAATGTCAGCCTCAGAGATAAACTTCTACTTAGAGCTCTTGATTCAAGAACTGGATTCAGTATGCTACCTGACCTTAGCATTCTCTTCCAACTGCAGCTGTGGACCCTATTCATACCAGGCAGTAGAGAAAGAATTTTCCTTGTTTAAGACTAGTACCTACTGCAAAGTCAAAGGTTCCTGTAATAGCCCTTCGCCCAAAGGGGGATTTCTTACCTGTACTGCTCCTGCTGATAGAGTTCAGCTACAATGGCAAGAAGTCGACTGATGAAGGTGTCACTGGCATTGTCTTGGTTAGCCTCAGCAGCCAGAAGATTGCATCTCCTTTCTGTATCAACTAGTTTCTTCTGCAGCTTTACATACTCCTGGCGGAGAAGCATCAGGTGCTTTTCCAGCTTGGCCACCTCCTCTGCAGAGGCACACAGTGTTACTACAAGGTTGAAACATGCACACCTTTTTTTTGCATCTGTGGGTAACTTAACCCTACAAGCACATTACACATCTCATTTAATCACAGAACACTCCAGTAAGAGTCTCTCCTCTTTCACGCTACTTGAGCGTCTCACCCCCCAATATTAAATCTTTTATTTTACATCATTGCTAGCCATAAACACATCGAAAATAATCAGAACAGTGATAGAAGCCACTTACAAGTTCCTGAATCCTGTCCAATCAGGAATGCCACAAGATTTCTAAAAGCATGAGAGTCTGACTGTGGGAATTACAGTGGTATAGAGGACTAACTCTTTGGTTCTTACCCATTTTTTCAGTTAAGATGCTGTTTGACTTCACAGCTGAGGCATCAAACACAAGTGAGTATTAGAACAGTTGCTGACATACCATATCTGCCTCAGAGTACTTAACTGACCTGTTTAGAACTCCTCACACTGTCAGCTAAGACACTCTTTAAGAAATGGACAGAGTGGAAAACAGATTCTCCCCAGAATCTATGTTGTAAAGGCCAATCAAAAATATATATAAAACTCTACTTGCTACTGGCACACACACATTCCTCCACTGGAGGCACTGCACTGACAAGGCATCACTGTGCAGAGTCAGGTCCATGGTAGCTATCTCAAATCAGGAGTAGCACAGCAAGAGCACCTGGAAATCTGATCCCCAGTCAAGTATTTCCATCCCATTGCAGAACCTGCTTTTCCACCACACTTAAATGGTCACTCCACAACATGTTGTGCTAAGTTAGTTCACTGAACTCAACCCAGGCCACCTGTATGAAAAACCTCTACCGCACTGCTAGAAGGAAACATCTGTACAGGTGCTTAAAAACAGTCCAACTTATGAATACTTATTTATGAATTAGTTGCACAAACTATATGTAGCTTTCAATCACTGTGCTTGTTTCCCCCCATCATTAAGTTGATCTTCTGAATAAGGTACAAATCCAAAACCAGTCCTAAAATGAGAGGGGGCAGGGAGGAGAAATTTGGAAGCTAACCAATGATTTTAAGGAGGAAAGTTCCTATAAGATTACTCCCTACCAGCCAGGAATTCACTGTTCAACAATTCTTCTCAATTATTTACTAAATGCAAGTCACTACTACAAACAATGAGAAACCGAGCTCTATTGACCAGTGTTTTCTTCTTTCTTCTCTAGAAAAGTTCAACAGCATAGCTGACCTTGGCCTTGCTCCAACACAGGTCCCCAGGGCAGAGCATCCTGCTTTTGCCCAGCTGCAGACAGAATGCCTCATTTAGTCTTTCATCTATGGACTGCTGCAGCAAACACTCCCTCGTAAGTCTTTTAACTTAACAATTACTGTAATGGATAATCAGAAAGTAATTTACCCTATTTTACTCTTCAGTTAATACTACTTAAGCAGGTTTGGCAGTGTACTTCCTTCAGCAGCCTTTTATTTAGCTTCATCCTTTAGAAATTAATAGGTATCATCTCCTTTGGGATACTTTCCTTATTCTATTGAAATATACTATGATTTCAGAATTGTGCTACCAACACCCTACCAACCCTCAAAGAGGGTTTGAAATTCTGCTCTGGTCTTTCTATCTGAAGATAAATGCAGTTTCAGTGTTCCCAGAGCTAGAAGGACATGTCTCTTGAGCAACGGCTCCTTCCCAACTGATTCATAAGGAAGATGTCAAGGGTGGCACAAAGCAAGTGCTACTGCTACAGCAGGGAGGGCACAAGTCTGATAGAAGTCAAGAGTGATGACTGAAAGACACTTTAAGAACCATGCCAAAAATCAGTATATGAACACCACCACTGTTCATACAGTGAGATTTTTAGGTGCTATACAAATTCAAATGCTAGGAACAAGAAGTTGCCTGCTGAACCTCATAGCATATATAATCTTAAAGAAATACTGCATCTTCCAGTCAAGCAATCAGAGCGTGAAGGTGGGAATAAAGAATCAGTACCAGAAGGTAACATCTCAAATACTGTCATTTTACCGAAGTCAGCTCACTGGCTCCAAATTACTCTGAAGTCAATAGGACACAATGCAGAACCTTAAACCCTCAACCAGCAGTAGCTCAGACTTTATGCATAACAAACAATCAAGTTTGTTACTGCTGCTTCCAGGGCAATCCAAGACAATCACTACTGGCAGTGAAAGTACCTCGAAGAAGTGAAGCTTTGAAAAATGTTGTTGTCAGATTGACAGCCTACGCTTCCTGCGACCTCAGTGAGAGGGACTGATAGGTATTTGTTTATTGTAAGAATTACAAGAGTTGTAAAGTAAGAGTTTCTCTTATTCTACACAACACCACGCACACCAGTTGTGTAGTAGCTACTACTGCACACTTGCAGACAATATTTGTCTTACAGCACATTTCAAGTGCACATTCAAGACAGTCCTCAATGTCCAGTTAATCAACATTCACTGCAAAAGAGCAAAGCTTCAAGTTTTCTCTGTATACTGTTCATTTAAAGAGTTAATAGGAGAGTTAATAAGAATTGCTTCAAAAGTGAAACCTGCTCGATCTCAGGTAGAAGCACTACCTCTATTTAAACAAGTTGCACCACAACTCCAGGCTTACTATTTACAGTTCTCAATTTTGGAAGGAGGGAGAAGTATCATCACTTTTTAAAAATCAATGCAAAATGACCATTGTATCTTCAAGCTGGCAATCACTTTGACAGAGCACATATTATTGCCAGTCCACATTACGTATGACCATTCACCTCACTGTCTCCCAAGTATAATGTACAATTACTGCATGCATGCACACACCTAATGAAGTTCTTTGCATCAAGACACTGAAAGGACAGACTCACTGGAAGATACCAGTAAGTCTCTGGCTAAACATCAATCCACATGCATCAGTGAGAGGATGCCTGGGTTCAGCAGAGGCATACACAAAGTGACTCCTTTTCTGAGCCCATAGTCCAGGTACAGAGTTAACAGATGGCTAGACAAAATAAAAGCAGTGTTGTTAACAGCTTTCTGGCAGATAGACTAGCATCTCATGAACAGGCAGAAGTTTATGTTCCATGTCAAAGATATTAAAGAGGACTTCCAGAAAAGGCTACTGAAATGTTCTCATAGGAGAAGGCACAAAAGTACTCAAGAGCAACTAGATAGCTGAATCCAAAGAGATAAGCAGGGAGGTAACAGGCAGTGTGGTGACAGATAGCATGTACCAAAAACTAGAGGGAAGGTCTAGCGGAACCCATTACACTGCCCACCCCACCCATCAAAAGCAGTCACAGAAGCTTTTGTTTATTTATGAAGTGGACCCGAGTGAAATATTTCAGAAAAACATATTTCCTTACCCCCTCAAGTCCTTCATCCACTGCTCCACACTCTGACCCCCACCTCCACAAGGCTGTACAAGTTGTTTTGTTGTTCCTCCTCATTTTTGCACACTTATAATCTTTACCCTGACAACCATCCCAAAGTGCTACAGCATACTTCCTATTGCTTTAGATTCAAGCATTAATCCAACAATTTTTACCCATGCCTGCATGTAACCTAGTATCCTCTGGTATTGGTGGTACAGAACTCTCACAGAAATCAGACAAGCAAGCTCGGCTCTTTTCTTTATAAACTGTTCAATCAATTTGTAGCTAATAATTGCAATAAATCTAATTCAGGACTTCCATACAGAGTCCATGCTTCCAAAACAAAAAGGCACTCAGCTTCTGAGCAGATGACCACAGTTTGACAAGCTCCCTTCCTTAATAAGCCTTCACTTTTCAGCTGACTCTCCAATACCATCAGTTCTTAACTAGAGAAGCGTTGCTGCAAATAGCTACTTGTTTGAAGGGACAAAATGAGCCCCTCCACCCAGATATCAGAAGAAACTGAGTGGGGAGAGCTACAACTCCAACTTATTACTCCTGTTCACGCAGGATCACTCATTGGTCATGTGCCTTCTTTAGCCAAAAGATCAGAGAATTACTTGAATTAGGGAAGAATCTTTGATAAGTATAGATGTCTGAAACTGGGCTTGCATCAGCTGCAGGTTCATTCCACAGAGCGGGACACTGAACCAGAGCCTCAGGTCCTTGCGGGTCTCAGTAGCAAAAGTTTCACCACCTGAAGACATCTTTGACATCTAATGCCCACCAGAACTGGGTCACCAAGGCTTAAAAGCAAGTCTAAGAGGCTAGCCAGCTACATATGAAACAGTGGTACTTTAGCACACAAAAAGTGAGGAGTTGCTCTAAGGATTTATTAAACCAGCTTGACTGCAGCATCTTCTTGGCTGATGCATGCCAGAAGATCAGCATATGCTATATCCTAGTTAATCTTCCACAGGTGGTTTTAAAATTCTACCACTGTCTGAGAGTTGCACTTCAAGAGTCAAAGGCTGTGCTTTTAAGACTGTAAGTTAGAGCCTTCGTCTCCTTTGTAACTTGGGGCATTTTAGCTCAGTTTGCCGACTTGGTTCCCTCCAGGGAGGAAAAGAGGAAGCTTCTGTCTTGCAGAAAGGAGGACTGTAAAAATCCAAGTGTCTTTTCAAATTCCATTACCTCAGTTAAATTAGTTTCGAAATGGTGTAACTGACAGCCTCCAAGCAAAACAAGAGCAGTCTAGGAGTCCTGCAGATCTCATTAGAGCCCAAATTTGACAAAGGGACCCCCAGCAGCAAGTGACCCGGAGGCTGCAGCACAGCCTCTCCGCCTTACTCCACGAAAAGCCGCCGCCCGCAGCGACTCCGACAGACCGCGCCGGGCTCTCCTCGTCCCGGCAGCCCCGGGACAGGCGGCATCACCCACCGCAGCTCCCGCCTGACCGGCGAAGTGCGGGGAGGGAGTCGGCGGGACGTCCCGGCTGGCTCCCCACCACCCACTACAGCCCAGAGCCACAGCAACCCCCCCAAATCCCCCTCCCTGAGGGGCAAAGGCGCCCACGCCAGGCCCGCCCTACCCCCGGGAGTACCAGCCCGCGGCCCCGGGCAGGGCAGACCCCCCCCCCCCCCCCCCCCCGCCATTTCACGTTCACCTCGGGGGCGGCCTGGCCCACCCGCCGCGGGCAGGGCCGAGCCAGTCCCACAGAGGAAAAAAGCAGAAGCCCCACACGGAGGCTGCCCCGGTCCCCTGCGAGCGGAGAAGCCACCCCGGCCAGCGGCGCTACCCGCGCACCCGGCGGCCGCGGCCCCGCCCGGCCCCTCGCCCGGGCTCCCCCCCTTACCTTCCGCCATGTTGGGTCCGGGGCCGCGGCTCTCGCGAGAGCCGCCGCCCGCCCCGCCGCCCGAGCCTGGCGCTCTCGCGAGACCAGCGGGACGCCCCCCGCCCCGCTCCGGCCGCCGCCTGCTCTCAGCGGGAACCCCGGGCACGCCGGGCCGGGGTTGGCACCGCTCCGCTTTATACCGGCGGCTCCTCCCCGCCTCAACCAGCGAACGGCCCCCTGGGAGCCAGCCGGCGGGTCGGCCTCGCCCCGCCCGCTCCCCGTCCCCTCAGGAGGCGGCGGGGCCCACCGGCCTCCGGCTCTGCGCCTGAGGCGTTTCGCCCGGGAGCAGCGGCAGGAGGCAGCCGGCGGCTGGTTTTAACCGCTCTGGGGTGTCCCTTCCCTCTCCCCTCCTCCTCCTCCCCGAGATAAGGCTTCTTGTCCGGGCGATCCGGCCGTTGAACAGCGCGATGGCCGCGTTGGCAGTAAAACACCGACGGCCAGAGCCGGAGGGCTGGGAAACGCGGGAGAAAACCGCCCGGCGCCAGGGGAGAGCGCAGCCGGGGCCAGGGCGTGACGGCCGCCTTCGCTTCACCTGCGGTTCGGCCTGCACTGAAAGCCACCGGCGTGCACTGGCTTTAGCACACCCCAAAAGCAGCGTGTGCCTTCTCCTGCTCACCCAGTTCCAGCACAGCTACTGGAAGTGCCAGCACGGGTTTGCAATCTGACGGGGTCTCTTACTCAGCGCTCGGCTTTTACTCGAATCATCGTTACTTCAGTTCCTGCATGTATTGCTTTTGTTTCAGAGTCAACAGTCCTAGCACCCGGATCTGTGCCCGGTGGGTAAAAAGTGTGGTTGAGAGTCAAGACGGGCCACGACCAAGAAACAGTAACAGGATCATTTTCCGCAGCCATGTGTACAACATAGCTGACCCTCGACTGTTTTCATTGCTCATGATCTTTCCTGCCTTTATGCAACAGAAATACCAAAATACTCTACACCGATGCAACAGCAATTTTTCTGTTTGCTTTTGAGAGCAAAATTCAAATAAATGTTTGAACGCATTATGCACAGTGTTGTTTTACAGATGTAATTTTTTCCTGACTTCACCATTAAGTGATCTTTGAAAAGTCGCTCTGCCTCATATCTTAAGTTTTCTGTGCCCATTGGATAAAACAGCAAAACCAGAACTAGGCCTAGGCAAGCCAGAGACTGTAGTTTTCTAGACATAGCACGAAACAGGGCCTGTCTCATGTTTTGCAGCTCAGTGACAATGTAGCTAACTTAAACCACTGCTTTATGGGTGCTATTGATCATCTTGAGTAACTGCAAGGAAACAGTTATTACTGCCTGATCAGATTTAGTCTTAGTTGAATTTCTGAGTAGCAACCAAGATCAGATTTCAAACAACTGCTATGTTTTGCACCTGGGGAATCAGCAATCTCATTTTCTGTTGAGGATTTGCCTGGGCAGGAAGCAGTATTATTACAGCCTCTCTTTAAAACCCAAGCACCTTCTGGTTTGGTTTGAAATCACTCGTACGTGCCTCTGAAGATATGCAGAAATTATAAGACTCGTGGTGCTCCTGTCTGCTTTGTGATGGCACCGTACAAGAGCAGTGCACCAGATGGTACAGATGCAGTAAAAAGTCCACCCCCCATCAGCCTACCAAAAAATGAAAATACACTTATAATCGCTTCAGATTTAATGTTCTCCATTTATTGATCATCTAGTTTCAGTAAGCGTTTTCGAGGCATCACAGCAGGAAAGAATTTTAGCATGACAGCTGAACAGCCCTTCTGCTTTTTACAGAGATCTTCTCTGATGCATAAGGGGCAGCATGGAGTAATATAAAAAAAGGAATTAGGATGGCCGTACTACTTTGATATTTATTAGAATTCCATGCTTTTCTTTCCTTTTCCCCCAGTGATGCAGTGTTACCTGGAAAGCAGGACACTACGTGTTGGGGGAAAAAACAGCACAAAAACTCAGCCATAATTACAAGCCTCCAGAGAACTAGAAAAGTGTAATTGATCATCCAGTATGCTGACAGCCTACATAAACCAAACTAGATACAAGATCTTGGTACAAGTGCATCTGAGTAAGAATACTGGTTTACTTGATTGTTCAACAAGTATTGTAGTACTACTTGTACATACTCCATCTCTTCAGTGGCGTTCCTATCTTGAGGCTAAGCAGAAACTTCTGGTCGTATCAGTAATCATAGCCAGATCCCTTTCACGTGTGGGGCAAGAACAAACAAAAAGCCAACTATGATCAGAGAAAAGTTAAATAGGCCATTTCCATGCCCGCCAGAGGCTTTCGACAACCTGGACATTTGGCACCAGACCCTTAGCTACCTCCTTCATTAAGTCATTGGGCATTAGCCATACATGCAGCTTGTATGTCTTAACAGTATCCCACAATAACACTGCTTCCTTTGGAATATCTGGGTCATGTGGACTCACAAACCATCTGGGTAAGCCAAACAGAAGTGAGTTTATACTTGAATAATTTACAAAGAGGGGAACCAACACTGCTATGGAATTAACAGTTCTTCCATACTACTGATGCACGACTAACATTTCCAGGCCTACCCCTTAAAGAACAAACAAAGTTCTGGAGAGCAAATGAAAAAATTAAAGCTTTAAACTGTTTTGTGAAGTTTACAGATGAGTCGGTTGTGACCTGTATGTATTACTTAGGAAGACAAAACAGAGAACACTGTTGAACTTGCTGAAAGCAGCAAGTACCAATTATCTTGAATTGCTGCCAGCTCTTCAGATACACTGTGGAAAGGAAAGCCCATAGAGGAAGAAGTCCACTGCTAGGTTTAGGAAGAGTAGCTTCTTCCCAATGTTTTGTTTATAGAAAAAATGGCACCATACCACTGAAATTCTGCACAGTCCCAACTCTTAGATAAGTGAAAAAGGGTAGCCAGCTGGTGGGCAAGAAACCTCTTCTCAAGCAATTTTTGACAAGCACTCAAATGGGAACTAAAATCAGCTGTTGTGCCTGGGCACTAATAGCTCTGAAGTACTGCACACATCTGCCTGCCTACATGAGCAGGCTATCCAATTAAAAGCAAATTTAACTTAATGATTTCTCAAAATAATTAGTTACCAAATATGTAAATGTGGACATTAAACACATCTATGTTTGTCTAAACCACCTGTAGAAGCAAGTAATACCCTTACTTGTAAGTCACCTTATACTTAATAAGGGGCTTTTTTGTTCCATATGGCTGTCTTGCCACTAATAATTGTCATCTTCTTCCACACCAGCCCACCCCTCAAGAAACCTATAATGTATGCCTTTTAGCATATGCATGTTGCACAGCAACCCAAAACAAAGTCCAGCCAGACAGAAAATTAGTACTGAAGGCTTCTTACAAGATGACTCTTTAACACTGGAACTCTTGATTTATTAGTGGGTTACTCTGTGCTGTTAAAAGCCATGGTAAACATGTGACAGAACAGAGAACAGTCAAGTAGTTGCAAGTTCCTCTACAAAGTTTCTTTGGTAGAAAGGTATTTCAGGTAGGCTTGGAGAACGCTTGTTACTGGATACTCCGAGATTAGTATTTGCTCCCTAGAGGACCGAAGATGGTTACAAGAGGAAGAAAGGTGTGTGGTGTTTGCTTTTTAATTATTTCAAGATTAAATACAGTACGTAAAATTCAACAAATGTTTGCTGATGTTATGTTGTTGAACATGGTCAGGTAAGTTGTGCTCCAACTGCAGTTACCCTTCCTATTTCGGTACTCAAGACAGCCAGTTTGACACATTATTATTGGAAAAAATTATATTTTTGGAAGAACTCACTACAGAAGGTGACAGAATTCCAAAAATCAAATTACATGAAAATATACATCGCAATTTTCTTTGTACATTAGGTGAGGAAAACTCTGAAGTGGAAGGCAAAGAAGATGAAGGGCCACAGAAAAGAGAAAAGGGAAAAGGAGGGAAACTATTTTTGATACCAAACCCAGAAGTTAGTCATTTGAAAGCCTACAGATGTGCATGCTTGAACTCAACCTTGAGAAAAAACAAGCCTCCCCCACACACACCCCACCCCACAAACAGGCAATGAAAAAGGAAGAGAAAAAAAAATCACCCATAAAAAGCAGCTCATTTCTATCTTGGACTAACTTAGTCAACTGAACTTCCAAATGAAAGCACTCAAGTCCCTTGGAAGTTAAAAATCCAGCCGGCTGCTCAAGGGTGCTCCATGGCCAGTTTTATTGCTATACCCAATTCAATAAGTATGCGCAATTGGGTTTAGAAAAGGAGTGGGAAGAAAAAAAAAGAGTACCTTTGAGACTACAAAGGTCATCATAAAAGAAGACACAAGTAATCGACAGCAAATCCTTTCAGGGTTTAATTAGCAAAATTTTAAGTTCTGATGGGGGAAATAAAAGGGAGCACATTTCCAAAAACCAAAAAAGAGATACTAAACTTTAATAAGCAAGAGATTTTAATTAAGCCTCAGTGGGTCAAAGGAAATTAAGTGGGGAGGGAAAAAAACAAAACAACTTTATCCTAATTGGGTTTAGTTTGACATGCTTCACAAGTTGTTGTTGTTTTTGTTGGGGGTTTTGTTTTGTTTTTTTTTTTCAAACTGATAGGAAACAATGAATAGGGAGAGAAAAACCTGCTAAAATCTTTAGAATTTACACGATTCTATTCCTAACTACAGACAGCATTATTTGGTACAATGTGTATTTGTGGATGTACATGAACAGTATATATATTATCCGGATCATGTTGTGCTATGTACACATCTTTACAATTCTTCCTGAAGGTTAAAGCAGTTCATTAGATTTCAAAATGCGTAATCATCTTGTGTTGGCACTTGTTAGGCTCTTGTCAGCATTGATAACTGGCATGTTTTATTGCAGCCCAGTTCCAGCCAGTGTTTGCCAACTTGTAACAACAGAAGTCCAGCAATAGGTGGGTAGAGTGCAGGAAAAAAAACAGTGCCATGTTTCTCAATTGGAGACCTACAAAGAAATCACAGGTATTAAAATAAAACCCCTTGTCATCCTCAGTTATTTTAAAGATGTTAAATAGTATTTCAAGCTCAAGGAAGATAATCACTACTTGTTCAAGAACTTTACATACCTCTAAAACAGAAGGTGCATAAATCCAAAACCATCACCTGAGAAAGACTTGAGTTAGTTCAGCATTCTGTGTATCCAAGCTCAACTATCAGACTTTCAGGCTCCTGTTACTTGTGTTGCTTGTCAAGTGCACAGTGTGTAAATGTTTGATTATTCACACATAGGGCTAAACACTTGTAGATTTAGCATTGAAACTTCTGTGCATCACTTACTGCGAGGGATGGACGCTGCTTCAACAGCAAAGTGCAGTACAAAATGGCATAACAGTGCTTCATTAAGCAATAACACGACAGCTACCAAGTCAGACTGTGCTTGTTTGAAACCAGCTATATGGCCCCTTCTCATCCAGTTCATTGCCCATCACTCACTTAGGAGTCACCAGGACTTAGAAAAGCTTTCGCCTTCCAAAAAAGCAACACAGCCAATTACTTAAATATCTGTCATGAGCATTGTTTCACTATGGCCAAGTTTAACATAGCAACAGAGCTGAGGTTAGTTAAGGACACTCTGGAGTGTTACTCACAGTTATTCCCTTTCTCTTAGGGAGAAAAAACTGTCAGCTACATTAACAATTCTTATGCTCTAGTTACAGGCAGTTGTACAAGACATTCAGTTCCTTTGCTTAGTCTTTTGATCAATATTAAGCATTTTTCATGCTTTCTCTATACTGGAGAAATTCCATTCAATCAAAGCATTTCTGCAGAGAAGAGATACTGCAGTACTAGTTTGTCACAGGATGGAGCCTTCCCCCACCCCCAACCCCCACAATTCTTACAAAGTATAAGAAAGGAAGTATCTCCTGTACAACCTTAGTGAAGCAAAACTAAGCAGGAACATTTAGTAAGCCGTTCTATTTGTTCAGACAGTACAACCCCTTTAAACTACATACAGTGCTGTATTTCTCCCCCCCAGGTTTTGTATGGTGAAGCTAACTAGTATATATGGTTTGGAGCTTCCCCAACCAAATGGTTCAGAGTAGTTTATTTGCCAAACCAACCATTAGGAAAAGACAGCTTCAACACAAAGGTCTGTTTTGCTTTGAAAAGCAAGAGTGGGAAATTATTAGCTAGTTGAGGAAGTTTTTCATTGGCATACCAAGATTAAAGTGACCAAAGGCCAGGTATTTAAGGGCCATGTTTTAATACAGAGCTTTCTGCAAGAGCTTATTGTAATTAAAAAAAGAAGTCCCATTAAAACTAGGATGAGATTGTTCAAATTAGAGTATCTTGAGTCAGAAGCTCGTTTTTAACAGGGTGGCATGAAGTGCATGCATCACATCAGCTACTCTCAGGTTAAAACTTGTCCAGGCTCTCAGATATGCTACAGTTCGGTTTTCAAGCGGAATATAGCTGTTTTTCTGAAGCTATTCCTGAGTAAAAAAGTTTTTTGGGCTGCTGAAGAGAACACCACCTTTCTTGATATTATTGATGGGTAATATCTCAACTTGATCCTTTCTGATATACTAGTAGACTTTCTATTACAATTTCCATAGATACCTGAAGCAATCCTTACCAAATGGTTCCTAACAACCTCACTAAAGTCTTAAAACCTACATGCAACATGCCACCAACACCTGCAAGATAAACTCCATACATATGTATATATGTGTGTATATATATATATATATGAACTTGAGATAGCAAGACAGGATGCTTTTAAGATTCAAACAAGTATTCTTCACAATAATGAACAGGAAAGAATGATTATTCCCTTCTATTACAGCTCTAGTAACTCCTAAGCACTATTAATAAAGCAGGATGAATACTGATAAAGAGAACTTCAATTTCTGAACAGCACAAATGCAAGAGTACTAGAGAAGCAAAACAATCTTGGCGGAAGGGGCTGTTACTGCACTTGAAAATTCTTTTAGTCTTCAGTATCACATACAGCCAAAGAACTCCACTGAGACCATGCAGCTGAGAAGAAAGGTTTGGGGTTTTTTGCTTTTGAAGAGGAAAAAAAAAAAAAATAGTTCAGCAACACTTAAGCAGGAAATCCTCAACTCGGGTAACTGACTTGTCTTTAGAAGGATACTTACCCTGAAAAAAGTGAAGCTACTAGCTGCTGAATAAGTGTCACTCAAAAGCAGTTTCTTGGCTTTTTCTTACACAGCGGGCAACTTTTCTTTTAAATTCTCCATTTCTGTCTTCTCTCCATTCTTTCTGTAATTGAATAGACAGCTTTCAGATGTCAGTCCTATAACAACGTGCAAGTTCTAGGAAGACTCTTGGTGTTTACATTTTCAGACATTAGCCATCTAGTCAACACCTAAATTTGCTTACAGTCATTGAGCTAGTCACTGAAAACCTGTGACATTCAGGACTTTTGAAAGCTTGCTCTGGGTTTCTACACAAGCTGCTCACAAACAAGACAGTGAGGACACAGTCTTTCCCCCTTGGGTTTTAGGCATTATGCAAGACTAACCTGATGGCTACCAATACTTCAAAATTTCTAGGCTGAAATCTATTTACTTCAGCCTGCAAATGAGCAGCAAACTCAAGCTGTAGACCACAAGCTATTGTTACAGGTTAGAGAAAATGTCTTTAAACTGTAGTGATGAAAAAAGGTACACAGCTGCTGTGGAGCTAGTAGTTATTCTAGGATTTTTAGGACAGTTTCAACTCCATCTTAATCTAGCCAGGACACTCCAGGATAGAAATACAGAAGTCACAGTATTCAGAAGAAGCACAGCAGTGTCCTTAGAAAGAAAACACCTCCTAGTTAGATATGGCTACAAGATATTGGCTCCATGAGAAAGACCTTAACAGAATACTCAGCACACCTATGGGGATGGTCTCTGTGACACGTATCTGATTTCAGAACTGCATAGATGAAGAACAAAGATAAAGATGAACAGGAAGATAGGCAAGAGGTTAAGTCTGAACCTGGAGACGTGCACACCATGGTATCACAAAAACCCACAGGAAAAAGTGCAGCCAGTTTAAAGTTTTTTGTGCCAGCCTTATGATGAGCTCAGATGAAAGCATAGGAGCATCATACAATGTGACTACGGTTGACATGTTGGGTACTGCCTTACAGTTAGGCAAGAAGTGGTGAGAAAATATGAAAACCCCCTCATTTCATTAAGTTCTACAGTTCTTAGTTTTTGATATAAGCAATATATTCTTACTGCAGGGGTGAGGGAAGGGATTTAAAAAAAAAACAAAAAAACTAAAAAAAAACAACCAAAACCACACCCACACACCAGTTTTACCTGAAGCAGCCTAGCATGTAACACCTCTTCACCCCCTACTTGGAATGAAGGTTGTAGCACATTTGAGTGAGAGAAAATTAGGATAACTGGCATATCCTAACATTCACCACCTCCAAGCTGACCTAGCCAGTCAGCACGTTGGAAAGCCCAGTGTGTCTTATCTTTCCAGTGAAAGCACAAATAAGGCTACTAATTAATTTGTTCTTTTTCAGCAATTAATACAGCAAGCATTTGGTTCCTTGGATTGGGACATAGGACAATTTACACAAGGTGGCTTAAGGCCAAGAAAAGCATTAAATTTGTGCCCTCCTAGCTTCAGATTCTTAGAGTTTTTTCTGCCTTTTATATTTATAGTTCTATGAAGCAAGTGTTCAGAATTGAATAGCAAGCAAAGTTTCCAATTTGACAGCGATCTCTCCAAAAACCTTATATTAGGTCATTAACTGTTCTATTTGCTTCTCAATATCTATTCAGGCTCCTGTCCTTCGTTTTCCTCCCATTCCAAGAGACAGTACTGCAACATGCATAGTTCATTTTTCCAGGAAGCAGGTATACCCCCTGTTCCTATAATTCTGGGACCTACCTATAACACCTTATTCTCTTAAAACTAGAAATAAATGAAAGCAGACAAAGTATCTTTTAGTAACTGTCAAACACTGCTGCCGCAGTGAACTTGTGCTCAGTAAACCAAATAGAAGACATCTTGATAGCAGCTCAGAATAAAGCACATGAGCTGCTGATTCTTCATTACCCTAATGAGTATGTTCTGGTTAAGATGAAGAGTATGCAATCTACAGTCCAGCAGAAGATGCTAAGCTGCTCAAGCAGCACATTAAGTTTAAAAGTTAGTTTGAACATCTAATACCACAGTCAGAAAAATAGTTCCTAGCATCCAAAGTGATGCCTCCGTACTGTCTTCACAGTCAGATTTGGATTTAAGTTTTTATTCTTGCAAGCTGTGCTAGAAAATGCTGTGTTTCCTTAACACATTTTCAACCTTTACGCTAAGGTTTAGGTAAAGTCATAGTTTTCTATCCAACATCTCTCTCTAAGGAGAAAAAAAAAAAAAAAAAAAATCACTCCTGAAGTAGCAGGCAGAGAATGGGGCACAATACATAAAGATTAAAAAGCTTGTGATGCTAGAAAGGTGACAAGCATAGCTAAAAGTGTTAGGCCAGCTATATTCAACATACTTGAGTTTGTAAACTGAGGAATTCTAATTGTACTTTCAGCATTTCATTAATAACTTGCTCCTTCCAGTGCTCTCAGGTTTGCCAGCAGGAAACATCCATATGTTGTCCTGGGTATTTGCTTCCACCAGTAACATGACACAAGAAGGGGAGGTCCAACACTCAAAAGAACGTTAAATGAGGGAATCCTTCACTACAACTTTTGTGTTTGTTTCTGTTTTTCCTTCCCTTAAGTTTGTTCCATATGAGACTATTCCCATGATGATTTTTCCACAGAGCTCAGCCGCCTCTGGAAATACTAACAGCATAGCAGATGAAAGGCTTCAGGCAACTGAACTCCCACCCACTTCAGGAAGGTATAGCTAGCTTGACAGAGCAGGTTAACATTCCTCCAAAGAAAACTCTGCATCTTCTGATTACTATCTCCCTTCTCCTCACTCCCCCAGTTAAAAGACCTAGAACTTCTCTTTTGTGAGAGAACAGCATGTATTAGTCACTGCTGAACCACAATTCAAGACTAATTCAAAGGAAAGCATGTTAGCATACCTCAGATGAATGGGGCCTGAAGTCTGTTCCCCTACTCCCCCCCAGAACTAAGAATTTTTTCTCTCCCCACCACAAATAGTTATTAGTCTAACTGCAATTCTGCTATAAATGCAACTCTTCTAGAGAGCTGATAGCTGTGTTTATACACTCAGGCAGAATAGGCCATGCTTCATAAACACTACGCTGCATGAAACACTTGCATCTCACTTATGACAGAATCCTTACTGCAAATTCACCCTCATCTTCAACTATAAAACAGGCCATTCTTCCTCACTCCTTAGCCAGTCATTCTAGTCTGGGACAACACTTCCTCCAGAGTTGAAGGCCAGATGCCCAGTGAAGCTTTCAAGTACACTCTGAAAGCACAGACCTACAGAGTCAAACCTACTGCTTTAATCCATGATCCAGGAAGACTGCTGTAGAGAGGTGGATGCAAAAAGTCACAACGTAATTATACTGAGGGACCCCGCCACATTTTCTCCTTCCATTCAAATCAATAAATCTGTTAACAGGTTATATAATTTCCAGAACAAAAATTTTGCTGCGTTACAGTAATAACGTACTAGGAAACAAAAACGTTCCAGAATATGTTAACTTCTGCAACTAAACTTAATGGCAGTTGTAACCACTACATGTATATAGCCACACAGGATTTTACAGCCAGCTTCCTTGAATTTTTTAAGACTAAAGGAGCTGAAGTTTATCCATTAAATATCTCTGTGCACAAGTTATTTACTATAAATAAATGCATGATTTCATAGCAGAAATTAAACCCCTACCTATGAAATTTGACAGCATCTTTCCTTCGCAATCTGTAAGAAATTTCCCAGGGCTAACAAGTAATTCTGTTTCACAACATCACTGCTTTTCCCAACAACAAGGTAGCCTTCGCCTGTGATAGAAAAGGTTCTTCCAAAAGTTCCTGTACTGTTTGTCAAACTAGAAGCAAAACTCCATGGCAAGTTTAGGTTTCTACACTGAAGACAACTGGCAGACCCAAGAAAAATCTTACCGCTGCATCAACATTAGCAGGAGAATCACCATTGGGATCCGCCAGCATAGAAATAACACTAATCATTATAGTTTCCACTGTGTGAATGGGAAGCCAGCGTTCCTCAGGTTTTTCATAGCCATATTTGTCTTCTCCAGGCTCATGAAGAATTGAAATGCAGACATCGCCATTCTTGTCAACTACAAAATAGAACAAGGCATATTTCAGTAATGAACAACATACTGGCATTTCTTCAGGATAGTTATAGAACTGTTAATCTTCACTCCAGCTAGTCAGAAAACATGTTAGTGAAGACACTTTATAAAAAAAAGTAATTAACTATTACAGAACTCAATCTGTAATAAACAGAGCTTGGTGGAAGCCTGTTATTATGCCTGGACTTCTGGCAGAGAGGGCACATGGGGAGGAAGAACTTATTTCTAACATAATGCTGCAACTTTCAAGACTATTTAGATAGGCTTCCACTAAAGCTTTTTCTGTTAAGTTCAGCAAACTACAGAGCGACATTTTTTCCACAGCAACAGAATCAGCCGAATATTACTGCAATACACTGGAACATGATTTAAGCTGCTGGAATTAGAAACTGCTTGACAAGTACTCTGATATTTCTGGAGCTAAAACTGACACAGCATCAAAATATTCCTTCTGTCCCTTATGATGGGAGCACTGTGCTTGTCTCCTCCCAGCTTTCAACATCTACAACTTCAATAATTACTTTAGAGACTGAAGAGCATTCCTCCTTCCCAGTAAAAACCCTCTTCCATTTTATTTTACCTTCCCATCTATGTCCAGCAGTCCGTAAGTAAACCAAACATTATGAGGAGACTTCTTTGGAGGGACTAAAAGATGCCTCCTTTCATGCTTCACCAGAGGAGGACAACCTTGGGCCTTCTATACTGCCGAGTTAGTAACACTAAGATGAAATATTTGAAGGTATAATAAAAGGCAGCTATAGAAGTCAAGTTTCTCCTCAAACCAGAATATTGCACTTAGGAAAAAAAATAAATAAAAGAAATCCCTGAACAGTTACCAAGAATTCAAGAAGCTACTTTCACTAGCTTCTGAATATACTTTAGGAGCAGTCTTTCAAAGCAGCACTATTAAAACCTCTGCCGTGAAGAGTTTTATGAAGTGCAGATAGCAAAGTAAATGCAGAGTTTCATATTTCTAACATGAACAGAAGTGTATCCATTTGTCCTCACCGCATTTTAGTTCTTAATTGTGAAAAGAAATTGAAACTTTGACATTTCTTACCATTCGGATGCCAGATTTCTGTGATGAATTTCATTTTTGGCGGCCTCAGTGGATAGTCTTTTGGAAAAGTAAGATGAGCCTTGAAAACACCACCTTCACTGGGGAATCAAAAATATCTTAGTAGAGTTTCTTGTAAGCTTAAACTGAAGATTGGAACTTACTGATGTATCAAAAGCTCTAAGTTTACCCCTCACACAGCTTAACTTCATGTTGGTAATTAACAGTACCAACATTTGCATATGCAATGCAAAAAGCTTCTAGATTGAGAAGATCCTTTCACAAGATACTGCCAGTTCCCCAACACTGTATCTTTTTCAGAATTAGGATGATGTTCCAGAAGGGAAAACACACACAAAAAGGGAAAAGAAAAAAAAAAAAAAATCAAAAAACTGCCAAGAAATTCACCATCTGGAATTACAACTTGCATTCTTCCTCCCAGTACATTTACTAACAGAAAAAAAGTATTGCCAGTAACTCCCCTTCTCAGGTACAGCCCAGCAGATACCTGTTTATTTTCTTCCTTCAGGCACATCAGTCCTAATTTCTTGGTATCAGCCTGCAGCAGTAAGCCTCAGTGAAAAGTTACTGAAAGCTGTATGGTTGTGTCTACGGCAGTACTTTGTAAAAAGGCTTCCAATACTACCTTTTCAAGGCTAAGCTAAAGTGACTCAGACATGACAGTGAGGTGTTCTGCATTACAGTTACCCACTAAACTGGAAAACAATAATAAACAATAGACATGCAGTTTTTACATGGAGTTACATGCCCATATTTAACTAAGGTAACAGTGTGTTGTTTTTTTCTTTTTTTAAATAGCTAGGTTTCAATACCCAGGAATAGTCCCTTTTGAAATATGGGAAGGCCTATATTAAATGGAAAGCCTTACAGATGGAATACCTCACTAATTTAAGTACTGTAACATTTGCCCTGCCATGTCATTTCTCATAACTGAAGTTTGTAACAAAATTTGAAATTGCAAAGGCACAGAATACAAAAGCTGGAACATAACCTCCAAAGAAGGTGGCACAAGGTGTGCCATGACAAGCTACTTCTCGGTAGCCACGCAGACAAAAGAATTGGTGTAGAAAAACCTATTCGTGCCTTTTTTTTCCCCTGTATTTGTAAATGAGTAGGAGTCAGTATCCAAAGCCCACAGGCTACTGAGAAAACAACAAGTTTTACCCCCACGAACCAAAAGATGTGCAATTCTAGCAAGTGTCTCAAAAAAAAAAAAAAAAACAAACCACCCCCAACCCCAAAAAGCATTAGAACCAAGTGACTTGGCTCTTAAAATAAAGCAGCTGAGGGGATCTGAACCCACAGCATTCCTTTTCCAGAAGATTTAGAAAAGGCAGTTTGCAAAGAGTCCTTGATCCTGGGAAGGGTAAGAAATCTAGAAACACTGGCTATTTTAACATCCATACTAGTCAAGACAAAGAAGAGTTAGGTTACAGTTGCTGATAGCCCCAAACCAGTTAAGTCCTTTCTTGCAAAGAGAAAAAGTTCTTCTTTCCCTTTTTGAAGGAGCAGATCCTAAAGCTACTAGGCTGTATGGCATCCCTGGTTGCTCCTCATCATCTACATATAAATGCAGCTGTTTAATTGGATACACATTAGAAACCAGTTAATGAAGTACAACTGTCAATTAAGGGAGGCCAGTACCATTTTTTGCAATATTCCTGATAAAGGGGTCTCTGTCAGTAGAGTCATGTACTGAGTCTAAAGTCTTTTTAGGTAAACTCAGAATAAAGTGAGACCAGGAATGACACTAAAGTTTGAAAATTTTGAACCGCCCGGTTAAGGTAAACTGTTATGTTCTACTGTCCTCATAAAAATGGACCAGGGAAGAAGGATTCGGTATAATACTACCTTGAAAAGCAGCAAGTAGGGACTGGAACAGAAGAGAGCTTCTTGCCTAAAAGCCTCAAAACAAGCTCAGCACCTTACTGAAGTGGGGGAAAAATGCTATTGCAATTTTTAACATGTGAGAAGAGGTTCAATTAAAAGCAATATTTCTTTACTGACAGTATTTATAAAATGGCCACTAGAGCCACTAGAAGACTGTTCGGAAGAGGTCAACAGAAGTTGGAGAATTCATCTCATGCAAGACTTGAGAATCACAATGTAGTGAGCTTGAGGAGAAGCAAAGCAATCCAATTACTGTGCATAAGTACTTATTCAGAAGTCTGCAGACAGAGGTATACAGCAACTTCATGTTGGAACTAAAACTGACCTCAAGTAAATGTCACTAGGCTTTTTGTATCAGTAATTTACCACTGGAACAGCTTAATGAAGGAGAACAGAGTTCATCTTCAAGAGCTACACTTTAAACTGACTTCTTCTGGGCATAGAACCTTTTCCCAGGAGCTACAGTAGATTACCATATATAATCTCTATGAGAAAGAAAAATCTTTCTCTCAATTTGCCAGAGCTCTTTTTTAAAAAAAAAAAAAAAAAAAAGACAAAGCACCAACAAAAAACAAGAAAAAAAACCCAAAACCCACCAAACCAAAAAAAAACCCCAAAACCACACAACAAATCAACCATACTGCATCTGCCAGAGTGCATATATAGGTATATTCATGTATATAGCGGTGCAAAAAACACAGCTAACTTAAAGTCCAGGAAAAGAAGTTACTGTATGAACTGCATAGTTTTGTGTTCAAATGTCAATTAAAGAACCCAGTCCTTAGGATAAAGATATAAGCTTTTTGAATGAAGCCCACTGTGCAAGGTTTGCCATCAATTCAAATTTGATCAACCCCAAAGTACTCTAGGTCACACTAGCAAGTTCTCCCACCTCAAACTGGCAAGACTTGAGGCTAATTCTATGGTCTGCTGCAGTTTCCTCAACTACATCCCTCTTGAATATTTTCCTACAAATCACCAGCATGAAGTTGTAATGGTTTAAAACTGTACTATCAGCTAGAGCCTCACAGCAATAACAGCAAATAGTGGGTTATACATGCCTTACCTAAACGAGTAAGAAAACAGAAGCTTTCTTTAAGGATAGCTTATTCTTCCTCACTTCTATGCAAGTACAAAGGAATCAGTGTTGCATTTTCCCAGGAGAGCAAAGCAGTTTAGAATGTCTATATAGCAAATTCAACTATTTACAGGTGTTTTACTAACAACAGAACAGCATTACCTAACTTAGTATGAAGATTTAGGTTAACTTCTACTCACTTAGACCAAACTGGAACTAGTACATCCAAGTTCACTTAAGTTTCTGTATAAGTATCAGTACTTACTATAGTGTATCTGGAGGACCAATAATAAGGACTTCCCATCGATAAAGATCATTGTCATCTATTAAGCCCGCTGAAAAGCCTTCCACTGGATTTTTGTTGAGCTCTGTGTAGGAAAAAGAATTTAAGAGTGACTTTAGGTGTCTATGATATGCATTTGCTGTTTTTGCTCATGCCTCTATACGTGACCAAAAAACCCCATGACTTCCAGTGATTTGGTGACTACTGATAAGATTTATGGCCTGGGTGATTATCCTCAACTCCCTACCACGCACAACAGCATGCTGCCAGAGCTGAGACCCATAGTCTGACTCTAAAACTATCTAAGTACATCATGAGCAGAAGGGCCAAAACTCAGAACTGTGGGACATGGTCTGTGTGCAAGTCAGAAAACAGATCTTCTACTAATAAACAAAAAAAGCCATACTGCTTTATAAGAACCCTGAGGAGCCAGACTAAACTGAAGTCTATCTTTAACTCTAGAAAATATTAAACAGAAGAACAAAGTCACACTATGTTTTTATTTAAAACTAACATCCTACTTCCCTTAAATTATTTCTTTCAGAATCTGAAAGTATTTGAGACCTGTGCCCAGTGCATTCTGGAGACAGTGATTTATCTGAACTGCTAGAAGACAGCATAGAAGATAAGCTGTTATGATGTTTAGGTTATGGGTTGTTTATTTTTTCTTTTGTTTCACAGTTTTATCCACTAGTGATAAGCAATACAGGATTCTAAGTTTATAGGCTTCTTCATATGCTTACCGCCAGATAGAAGGCTCATCTGGAAATAGCTGTGCAAAAATCAGACATAGATGTAGAGTCTACTGAGTTTGTTTTCACCCTGCTCCAGGAAAAAGTCTAAGATTTGGAAATAAACACCTCAAATGAGTTCTGTCTAAAATTCAGCTGGGGGAGGGAGAGAATGTCTCTTAACCTACAGCTTCGGGTCAAAAACTAAATTTAAATGCCATATTAATGCCAAATTTAAATTCTTGGTCCAGCGTTTCCAACAGTACATAGGGGAGAAGTTATTCCTCCAACTGGTCAGTAATTCCCAGGTTAAATGAGGGATTTTTTGTTTTGTTTTACAATTACTACTGCATTTACTTTAACTCCTGTCTGATATTATACAGCCCCTCACTGTTATATTCCACAGTAGTTAGTCTACATATTCCCTCTTTATAAATCCAATAGCTCTATTTTGTGTTGATTTCTAGGCATTACAGACTTAAGTTCAGAGGTCCTTATAATCCCCTCAGATACATACAGAGGAGCTTGAAGTGAGAACCTTACATCTTTATGGAGAAAAGGCTACCATTAAGTCCAAACTGACTTGCCCATAAGCTTGCAGTCACTATTTGCCAGTTAAGTTCTTCACTATTTAAGCATGGTTAAAAAAAAAATGCAAGAAGAATCAAGTCACAGAAGAGTCTATGTCCACACAGGGAAAAGAGAATGCTCAGCTCACATGAAGGCCCAAGGTCCTGAAGAGGTAGATAGCAGGAATACCAACTTTGTTTGGTCATTGGTAATTCAGAAGCAAATTTATCCACATAGATGACTCAATGCTAAAATCCCAAAAAACATATTGGAAGGGCTTTTCTTAGCAGCTGTTCAGCAAGGGTTTAGTCAACCGAGGAGGTCAACCATTCACTTTCCAAGTTGCAGGACAAAGACTTAGGTATTGAACCAAATCATGTTTTCTCAAGACGATGCCCGAAACAAATGGTAGTATCACAGGCTCTTTAACCAAGATGCAAACTTCCAAACCCAAAAACCATAGCATGGCCACACCTCCACTAAGCAGACCAATTTTCACCCTCTGGCATCTATGAAACTGTGGAAACAGCTGCATGAGCTTGAGTAACAGTTTTATTTAATTTTAGGTGAAAAGGGCAGAGAGAGTAGGTAAGTATCTCACATGAATTAAGGACTTCACCACTACCTCCCTACTACAGACATTCCTCCAGCATCAGATATTAGAAGTTCCACCACATTAGTAGTTGAATATAACCTGCTTTCTCCATGCAGGATTTTATATTTTAAAAAATTGTCTATTGCTTGTGCAAAAAACCCACCTCTGTTCAGGACAATTAAGTCATCCTTTCAAATATTATATTAATATCGTAATACAGAATATCCAGCATAACAACTACAGAAGTCAACAGAAAATGAAAATATTAGAGTATCTCACATTAAGACTTCTAAACTTGAATTTAAGCCTGAAAAAACACAAATTTTCGCATTTCCACAGGGAGAAGAGGGTTTATGCCAAGTTCTGTACAAGCTGCTCTAACTGAAGCTGCTCACACTTAGCTTCCTTATTGTTTGATAGTTATCACTTCTCATTGATAAGACAGTAAACAAGCCTGCCAGAAATTAAGACTCTGGAAAATTCAGCATGCTTCTCTCATTTAAATATGCCACACTATTTTCGAGTCCAACATACACATTTTCTCTCTTATTTCTTGATTCGTGCTATTTCAATTTCTTTTTACATCTGTCTCAGCCTCCAAATAATTTTTTTACCCTTAAGTCCTTTGAAACATTGTTCATGTACCTGTTCCAAATGAAAGCCAGCTCCTACACTCTGACTCATACCTAAGACTTTGCAGCACTATATTGCAAGACGTCTTGTGAGAAGGAATAAGACTGCTGGATGCCAACTCTTGTAATGCAGAAAATCTGTAAACTGTATGAAAGGGACAGCCATTGACAAAAATCTTCAGTTACAGCAGTTATGGAGATTTGCTTAGTGGATGTTGCCTATAAAGCAAATTATGATATTACTTCTTTTACAGGAGGTGGCATCAGTCTCTGCTTGTACAAGGTTCTCATTTTCCTTCCACAGTAGCAATACTGAAGCATAGTTCAAATACCTACTGCTTGCACAAATACTTTAACTTGAGGTAAAACAATGGATATAAGCTCAGGCCCCTTCTCCACTAGAGGTATGTAGAATTACCATAGGCAAGTTAAAATGAGCTTTTCCATCCAGATTACTTATGCTAAACTGAACATCAACTAATGGCTGGTTGGCAGACAAAAAAGGAAATCTCAGGCAAGTTTCAAACTGGGACATGAAAAACATCACCCTTGGCTGCCTTACCATGGATAGCTAAGAGCTGCTACTCATTAAAACTTGCAAACACTGAAGCCTAGGGTTTGTTTGGTTTTGGTTTTTTCCCCTGGATATAGACAATACTGCATATCAGAAAAGTTAACTAGTAGTACCACCTCTCTCTTACCTACCTCTTCATGAGTTGAGACTCACACAGTAGTGAAATCCATGCACCAAAATCCCAAATGAGAAGTGATGCCATCATGGCAAGAAAGGAGCACACACAGTGTGCTCACAGTCACAGAAGTCTGCTGCTAGGCAGAGGGACTGCTGCCCACCAACCAGAGCCTCTGGTGACACTGACACTGCACTCAAGAAAATGAGACACCTGTTCTCTGCGTCTGTCATTTCCTACCAACTACAGTAGTTAACTACTTGCAGCCTGAACAGTTTTCCTAGATGAACACATGGGTGATGAATATGCTTCATAAAGCAAAGGATTCAATTCCCTCCTCCAGCCAGGGAGAGGGGAAACAAGCTTTTGGTGCAGGTCCTCTACAAAGCCCTGTTGAAAAGCTAGCCTACAAATCCTAGAAAAGCAGAGAAGTCAGACACCTATAAAGAACAGGATCCCTTTATGTTGTTTTTTCAACACTTAGTTTTTCTTTGACCATTCTTGTTTAGCTAAAGATACGATGTACTTTCTAAACGTAAATGAGTACATTAACACATTTCCATCACCTCCTTGCCTAAATAAGTGCAATTTACTTGCTACTACTATATATTACACTCTATGGTTTAGTATTTCTGCCAATAATTTCTACATTTCTGATAGTTTAATATAATAGAAATTTTTCTTCCCAGACAAAAAAAAAATCTTACATTCCGTCTAGAAGCAGTTTCAGGTAGAGTCCTTCACAGCTCAAGCAGCAGCCAACAGCCAAAGCAGCACAAACCTGGACAGCTGCCAAGCAGCAACATACTGGGAACAGAATCCTGTGGCTGCTTATAAATTAGACATTCAGTGCCTTTAATCCCAGTCCTGAACCAATACCTGATCTGGGAGGTGAAGAAGACTAAAGGCCCATAATCCAACAGACTTAAGTCCAGAACAGACTTTAATGTTCAATGCCTACTGTCCCACATCATCTGCCAACAAAACACAGTGCTGCTTTAGCATTTTAGCTCTTACTAAAGCAGAACTAAGTTACCATTGCCTTAAACTTGAGCCAACACAATACCATAAGCTGTGCTTCCAGTTTCCGTGTTTAGTTTACACCAAGCTACTGATGTTCCCTCACTCACTAAAACTGCCTTTATATAAGCCAAGAGACTTTCACCAATCCAAAAGCAAAACAGCGTCAACAAAAATGACTAAGCAGAAAGAACCCCATGGCTACATGGAGCAGCTATGTACGGCATCTAAACTTTTCAGTTTGACGTTTCACCCAGCCAGCCACTGCATATGAACACTTCAGAGTATTTTAAGCTACATTACAGTACAAAGCTTTCAAAAATATAAGCTTCTACATTATTTTTAATAGCAGCCTCTTTAGTAAGTTACACAGTTGTTGAGTTTTGTGCAGCCAGTGGATTGAGTCCTGCACAAAAACCAGAGACTGGGCAGCCCAAGTCCTAGCTAAGGCTTCTGGAGAAATCATCTAGCTGACTTACACACAGTTCTCAGAACAAGCAGACTGTATTAGAGCTTTACACTTGCTATACATTAGGCTTGTTTTTTCTTGGTTGCCTTTTGTGAGTCTCAGCACTAGTCCAGGAGCTTCTAACAACTGTACAGACCGAAAACCATTGTTCTAGACTCTTCTTCTCCATACCCCAAGCTATGACTTCCATGTAGTTATATTACTTAACTGAGGTCAGCTGTGATTTCCAAGACTTTCCTTTCTGCCTGCATACCCAGCTGTAAGTCTCTGATTCTAGAAGATTAGGGCTGAGATAATGATAAAGTAACATGATCTCCTCACACAGATGTACTCCAGAGCTCTCCATATTATCTACTTTCATCATGTTCTGTCTTGCTCCACAAGCTCATCCAAAAAGTTCAGACAAAACACAGCATGAGATATGCACACACTCCTGGTAGCCACTTTAGCAGCAACAAATAAGATAGCAATTAAGACAGAACAGTTTTAGTCTCAGAAGGACATTGTAATTATTCTGGATTGAGACTGAAGCAGTAAAGACAAACCCATCAAGAAGAGATTCTACCAACCAGTTCAGTAGCAGCTTTAGATTTGACTCTTAACTTTAGCCTGGCAAATAACTAGTTTCCAGTGCTCCATGTGTCACCCCCTATTGAAAAGGGCAGCATTACAGACTTCTACAAATCTAGTTCTCCTCTCAGTTCAGAGAATTTGTAAGGACGGTTGTATAGTTAGCATTAACAGGCAAGTTGGTCACAGAAATCATCTCAGTGCAGTGCTACACAGCTTCATGCACTGCTGCATCAACATGCTTTGTTTGCCATCTCCTCAGCTATACCTGGAGAGCCTTCCAAGGATTTGCTCAGTGAAGCAGGTTTTGGAAGGATGGAGGACAAGGCTGGGGGGTTTCTTGTTTGATTTTTGTTTTTACTCCCAATCAACTTCCTAGCCAGAGCCACAGCTCAGCTCTGCAAACAAGACGACAGCAGCATTAGCCCAAAGTGAACGAGGCAGAAGCTCCTCTAACTGCCACTACAGGTCTGGGGATTAAGGTTATAGTACCAGAGAAACTTGACTAGATAGAGACTGGAATTCTTTTACTAGTAAGATGTCACATTATTCTAGACATAAGCTAAGAATAGAGTTTCTTGATTGCGTATGTTCTGTAGCTCCATGTTCACATGAGTTGTGGCATACCTGAAGACAGACAATTGAAAGTTCAGGTTAGCTATTTAGTTGAAAACTGACTCTTAACAAACTAACCAGAAGCTTGTAGGTCTTTGGTACTGTTTTGGTTCTTAAGAAGTTCCCCATAGACCCTTAAGTCCATGGAGGTGGCCACTGATAGACATTGTCAATGCTCCTTTACACTCGAGCTCAACTTAAAGGTCTCAAAGCCAGCTCTCACACAGTCTCACAGTCTCTTAGACCAGAGATATACAGCTACTGATCTGACCTGGCAACCCAGTTTACCTAGCCCAAGATCTGTTCCCATGCACCATTTGACCCAAGTCATAAAGACAGGCAAGAAGAGGGATGACCTGTTTTGAGACTTTTTTTCCCTGCAGCACTCTTCATACATAGAGGCCTTCTGTGTACACACACTCAAACCAGTCCTCTTCCAACATCCCATGCTTACCATCCACAGACAGAAGGTCTCTTTCCCCCTCCCCACAATGTGTTTGCCATTAAGCAAGTGTCTGAACTCAGCAACTTAAGTAACTGTGGAGCACAGTGTGCCTGCTAAAGCTGTAAGTCTTTTCTCTCAATATGAAGGCGGTGTTCCAGTTACCTTCCTGTCCAAATCAGCTCCCACAAAACACTGGAAATACAACACATACTGATGAAAAGCTTTGAATTCCACAGTATTGTTTAAAGTTTTTAAATACTTACACTTCCAGAATTAAGATTCTCAGCAGTAAGTTTAGAACATATGCTCAAATTAATATCGGTCATATAATTTTGGTAGAAATTGAGATAAACTGTTTCCTGAAGAGCCCTCTCTGGCTAGACTGCTTGAAGCATGCTGTGTATCCCATCACACCAGAATCTAGCACTGTTACATCACCCAGGTTAAAATGGAGGTTGAACAGGTTTGTTTAAAAAAAAAAAATCCCAGTAAGGTCTGAACTTTGGGGGGAAGTGGTATGAGGAAGGTAAGAACAAGGAAAACAAGGATAGTTAAAAAGGATTGGAAGAACCCTGATTCTGAGGTCCACATCTGAAAGAAAGCAAGTATCTCACCAGGAAACATTCAGTGGTTTGCCCATAAAGAGTCAACTGCAGCACAGGGCCACATTCATCTATCCCACTCAGTGTAACAGAAATGCCACCTTCATTTTGTCCTCAGTGTCTAATGCACGTTTCCACTCTTGGGAGTCAGACAAGATTAGGTGGGTATGTGCATCTGCCTGTATTTGAGACAGTCACCCTCAGCAGCATTCAATAGAGATTTTATCAGGATAAGTAGTTCCTGAGACTCCATGATCATCTCATCCCAAAGCAGATGTCAAAACCAGGTCAGATGAATCACACTCTACATGTACTTATTTCTCTCACCTACAAAGCCGCCTACAGAGCTTCAGATGTCTACTGCATAAAACTGCTAGAATTTGGCAAGACAAGTGTCATCCTAGGTGCCAGTTGTATTAATGTAGTTGAGTTTAGCAAGGACAGCAGAAGTTAGTTAACTTCTTAACAGCTGTTTGCAAATTACCAACAGACTAAAGCTACAAAAAAATTCCATCCAAGTATCTTCTGAGCAGTCATATACACATCAGTCATGAAACAGCACTGTTGAACAGAGCTAAGAGCTCTAGGATACGTGTGGTTTACATACAAGAACACAAAACGATTCTAGGAAATCCACTAGAAAGTCTGCATCACAAGACTATGCCATAGGGAGATATTATCATCTGAAGAGTTCATCAGAAGCTTTCCTCATCATATGTGTCAGTTGTTGTGCAAGTCAAGGACACTTTTCCAGCTTGTTTTCTCTCTTGCTTAGAATATGAATAACAGGTTTGCATATCCTAATTTGAGCTACATTGTTATTCAGAATTGTTTTAAGACACTTCTCTAAGTGATTCCTGACAGCATCATCTTTTAGATCAGCACCAAGTGCAAGCCAGCTAAGAAAACAGCCAGCTTGACCTACTAAGTATTGTGATGACTGCATGGAAATAGGTTTCCCTTAACTAACAATTCACATACAGAAAGACTGTATGTGAAAGCCTTTACAAAGGGTTTGCATCAAAAAGTCTTCACTATTATTCTAAACCTGTACAAGCACTGCTAACATTCATGCCCAGGAGAGCAGTTATTTTTATGGAATCCTATTTCAATTAGATTGCTATACTTAGTGTTCTTACAAGGTCTGGATATCTGATCTCTGTTCCAGCTGATATGCCTTGGACCTGAGAGTAGGAAGGAGAAGCAAATATGAACATTTACACTTGCAGGGTGGCCTAAAGCTCAGACCTACTAGATCCTTAAGTGAAAGATCTTGCCAAGACCAGTCTACTGACAGATATCCACATACCACTGAAAACTGAAGCACAGAGCAGGTGCAGCATGGTGATAGCACAGGCCTGCATGTGAAGTGTTACCCAGATTCTGTTCCCATATGTTGGGACAAAAAGCAGACAGCGCGAGTTTCAAGAGTCACATGCCCTCTTCCTCACCCAAGCCACCTGCTCTTCCTTCTCCAGGCACCTAACTTTGCACGCTCATTTTAGTATTCAGTCAGTTCATACTTTCAGAACAGCAGCCACCTTTCAGTTCCACTTCATTAGGACCCAACCTCTACACTGGAAGCAAAATGCTGTATTTTAGATCAAAACAGAGGCTGCATTAAACACATCAGAGGAAGAAAATTTAGCAGAATGCCTATTTGAGGCAAACAGGTTCTACCTACATAGTTCACTTATTGCCAAACTGTTTAGAATAGCACTTTGGGGGAACTAAACAACAACTTGTATCAACCACAGAAGGGACCAAGTAATCCTGTCTTAGTTGAATATGCATGTTCCATTCCAAGTCTTTCTTGCTTTTAAAAAAAATCACAAAGAGATACAGAAGAGTGAAGGCAGAATCAGTTATAATTACAACATGCGGTTTTATTTGAAGGCTATTCACTCTACTTGATTTATCCCAGATCAGCTTCTCAAACAAAACAAAAACAAAATAATTTATAGCAAATCAACAAATCCTTACAGTTTACAGTTCTGCAGCAGGTAATTCTTTAATACTAAAGTTGGAATCACCATCAATCACACAAGGCAAGACATTTTAGCAGGATTTGGGTGATTTAGCATCTCTAAATAAAGATCTTGCCAATAAAGCAGAAATTCTTCTAATGAAAGTATTTTCTCAATAGGTACTAAGGTTGCTGCTGGAGATCCTGTGAAATAAGGAGCATTCTCCCATTCCACTATTCTCTACAGAACAGAAAGAAATCACTTTACTGTCAGATCCAGATATGTCCATACTTTGGTGTAACTTACAATGCCTTCTTCGGGGGGAGCAGAGAAGGAAAGAACACATAATTTATGGGAAGCTTGGTTCTTTCCCTGAAAGATTAGTAAGCTGACCTAGCCAAAGCCAATTGGCTGTGACTATAGCTACCCCATCAAGGAATAAGCTTATGAAGCAGGTTATTATTGCTTCATCCTGTTCAAGCAACTGGTTGAGTCATCAAGCCCCTCCATTCTGAGGTTTAACTAAACCTCACTTTCGAAAACTGCCAGCACCCCTGAATTTTTGCTCTTGTGACTGCTGTCATAAATAGTCTTTCTTCAAAGAAGCAGATTTCAGCTTATTTCTGCAAGAGGAACATTGGAAGAACTAACGTGTGCAGCTAGTAAAGTTTGCCACAAGTTACATCCATTGTTATTTGCAGTGCAACAGAAATTCGGGCTGCTTGAACTGCTCAGACTCTAGTCACTATAACAAGGCATGTGTTTTAGCAATGATATTATCTATAAAGTCAGCGTGAGCAAGGTAGCTTTGATGATTCTGTCAACACATCTTCACAAGAAACAGGATTCTCTTATCTGCTATAATAGGGCTCTACACTTCAACAGTGTTAAGATGAGCAGTACACACATGCTGTATCTAAGCATCTCAAAAAGCATCAATGAAGATTGATGGTTATCCAAACATATGAAAGAGTCCTTTAAAAAAAAAATACATGGGGGGGTGTTATAGCATTTTAAGTGATATTGAAATTAAGTTTGACATGTGCAGGACCTTGGAGTCTTAACTATTCAGGATAATGCAGAATATTACTGACCATACAAACAGACCTCTCCAAGGAAGCTAGTAGGCAGACTAGTATCAACTTAATATTTCAGATCAGTGCCACTCAAATTATTATCTTGTAGACAAACCTACTATAAGCCAGTACTCAACCATAAACAAAGGCTTCTTATATCACCAGTCACTCAAGAGATATGCCACCTCAGCTTCGATCTATAAAGTGATCCTAATTCCGTAATTCCCTCAGAATTCACTACTCAAATATTTTAAAAGTAAATCCTATGTAATTGCCAGAAATTCAACTAGCTCAACATTACACTGCAAGATTTTTCCACACAAGGAAGTAAAAACTGAACCGTCACATTAAGTATTTAATACAGTTTTCCAACTTGTTTGATTTTTAATTAGACATTTTTGCTTTGAAGTGGGAGCTGTATACACTTAAAGCTGAAATAATGCCATGTTTCTCATATTTGAGAAAAACATTAATGTGGGTTTTCCTCTATCGTAAGTTGGGGAATATTTACAACATTGTACAACTTCGGCCAACACATGGTTATTCCCTTGTTCTCAGTGATCCATGTTTATGTTAGAGGACTCGCACTTCTGGTTCCGCTGTGCGCTACCAACTTAACTGCATCCTCCCTACATGATTTTGCTGGTCAAACTAGACAAGTCTGCCTACTCTAACAAGTATCTGTGTCAGCAAGGATCTGGCAGAAAGATGAAATAAAAGCATTCAGAGAAATGCTTCAGTCTGCAAAACCCTTGGGCTTGACAGCTCTAGAGACTGGAAAAGAAGCTTTACAGTCTCAGTTGTCTCCTGCCTCTTTTTAAAGAGCATAAAGTTTTGGGGCTGTACAGAGAATACAGTTTATCCTCCCCCCACCTCCCTTGGGAGTTGAACTCTGCTAATCTAGTGCTATACTAATCTACGTACTTGCTGTTGACTTTTTTGGGAAGTTCAGAGGCACTATATTCTTTTAGTTTTTCCTGCACCTTACCCATAAGAAGAAACGGACAAATCACGGCTTCTATTTCACATCATTACCAATCCACAATAAAGTACCTTTCTCCTTAAAAAAAACACCACCACATCTGTAAGAACAAATATGACAAATATGTTTATTGAATATTAAGATATTTCCAGATGTTGCTAGAGCTTACAATTAAGCTGATTTGAGAGGGCAGAGCCATTTAGCTTCACAGATATCCACAGAGCGGAACCTCCCTTCAGCCCTAGCTAGTTAAGACTAGCACTCTGACTGGCTTTAGTAGTCAGAGATCCCCACTCACCACTTCCTTTAAACACTTAAAAGAAAACAAATAAAAACTACCCAAAGTTCTATCTTGATTTGAACTGTTCTTGTGCCTAAATGGGGGTAAACACATGTCAATATAAAAACAGCAACTATACTAATTCCTTGGTGATATAGCTCAATATTTCATTAGCACTGTGAAGCTACTTAGTATTTGGGGGGAAAAAAAACCAAACACCAAAACAAAAAACAACCCGCAACTAACTAGAAGTTGTATTTTGTGACTATCATTTAATATCCCTTCTCTTAGAGCATTACCAACATCCAGAACATGCCACTTAAGTTGACAAGCACATTGTATATATGGTGCTGTGGTACTAGTTACCTGTTCCAAGTTACAATACAAGCCAGGTTGCTCCAGAAAAAATAGAAGTCTGTCTTCATACACTTATTGGAGCAACCTGGAACTACGTTGTCAAGTTTTGTTCTGTGTTTTGATAAGTCCCTTGGTTTTAAGTCTCAATGACAACCAAGAAGACTTACCAGCTGACCTTCACTTTAACAAAGTCTTCAAGAATTAAAACAACCCATTAAAGTGCTACATGCCATAGACACCTATTTTCCCCATAATGCCTTTATTAAGAACCAAAGCATAAAGGAGACAAAATAGGTAACTGTTCCAAGAACTACTGTTCTACATTCCTTTCTCCTCCTGTCATTGTTTTTTTCCTCTTGCCATCGCATAGAGCTATCAAGGGTCTCACCCATTAAAGAATTTTTGTACTCCTCAACTGCTCCACCATTATATGGGTTTCAGATTCCCCCTTCAACATCCCTCTGCTTCTGGATGTCTTGCTCCAAGTCTAACAGCTCCAACTTCAGATCTCTTATTCATCAAATTAGCATTATTCAAGCACAAGTGATCCACAGCAATTAAACTAGTTTAGATCACATAACTCATACCCACTGTCTGTTTGCTGTCCTCCAAAACCCAACCACTAGGTACAACCCAAAGACTCACCACACTTGATACAACACAAAAGCTGCATGTAGCAGAAGGACTGAAGTATCAGCCCACCAGGGGAAAGAATACCACAATGCTGATTTTTGTTCTGAGGTAGAGTAAGTAATGTGGGTGTAAACAAAGGGATACACTGGAGCAGCTGAGACTTGGAAGAAGACAGTCAGCAGTAGGTAAGGAAGATGAGACATCATGAAGCTCAGTCTCTGCATTGCGACTTCAAGTAGCCTGCCATCAGAAAAAGCAATGTCAGAGTCTAGTTTCAGCTCAGTTCAGATGTTGCTTAGGTTATCACATACAGAAGAAACTATTTTCTTTCTCAGATCACTTACTCCAGATAGGACTTTTGAAGAGTTCAACACTCTTCTTCAGTACTCACCACACACTTAAGTATACACACCCATAATCACTTTTAATACTGTTTCAATTTTTTTTTAATACACATAAAAGGATACCAAAGGCACTAATATTACTTAAAACACACAAAAAAACACAAAAGAGTTGCAGGTTACATGCAAATGGTTGCAGTACTTCAGTCAATACAGTTGAATCGGTACCAGTAATAGGGGCAACTGGAAAGGCTTACCAATTTTTACCATTACACATGAAGCCTTCAGAAAAGAGCGAGCAGAAAGATAAACAGAAGTCAACCCCCAAACCTAAGTCGACAAGTCTACTTACATATCCAACCAGCCTGTGCTTACAGAAGGTCTTAAGACCTCACAAGACAAGAAAAAACAAAACTACACAACAGAAGCTGACAGCTAATACTTGTTATCAAGAGGCTTCAGCTAAATGTCAAACTTTCTTTCACAGAGCACAATTAGTTGGTTAAGAGAAATTCCAGACAGCTAAAGAACTATATTAGGTTACCAAATGCTCATTTTTACCAAGTTCGAGCGCAACTATTCTACACTATGGCTTCCCTAGAGGGATCATTTATAGGAAAGAGAAGCTTCACATCAAATCCATTCTGGAGCTCCTGTACTAAGCCTATACCTAGTGTTATTAGCATATCCGAACACACAGACACCTCACTGAATGGCAGTAACAACTTAATGCATTAAGGCATTAAGAGGTGCACGCTTATGTTCAGGAGCACAGCCGCAGTATGTGTGAGATTATATTTTTTTAAAAGGATGTCACCTTGAAGAGGTAAAAAATCCTGTGCTAATAGTTAACTACCCTGAAGTTTCTCAAACTTATCATCAACTAAAACCTGAATATAGTGCCAGAGATGCAAAACACACATCATCTAGCTTGCTATACCTGGTTATGCAACTTCACCTCCTTATTGCTAACAATGTTGTTTTCCACCCTCACGCTTTCGAAGACATTACTGAAGTCTCAGGCTAAAATCCTCCTCCAGGAATGCCAGTGCCACCCACTGACCCCATCCCCTTGTAGGGCTACTCGGCAAACTTCACCCAGCGCTGCATTTGCCCGAGTTTAGGTGCACCTAGCACACGTTTCCTTATCTGGTTACGAAGCAATTTTTACATACGGGACGAAAAAGGCAATGAGATTCGCCCAAGGTGCCGGGCAGACCTGTGCGCTTTCTCGAGGGGTTTACTTTACCCCAGCCGCAGAAACCCAGACGGCAGAGGATGCGGGGGAACATGTGCGAGTGGGGGAGGGAGCGGCGGCAGGCTCCTCGCCGCACCCGGCTGCCGGCTCGTTTCTCTTTAAATCTGGCAGCGAGCGACACATGGAGCTGCATTGTGCGCCCCGCCGCCCGGGCGGCCCCGCGCATGCGCGCCGCCGGGCCGGGCCGAGCCGAGCCAGGTCCCCTCGGCGGCGGTGGGCCAGGCAGGGCCAGCGTGCACGGCCGCCCGCCCGGGGACAAAGGGAGGGGGCGGGCGGCCGGCGACGGCAACGACTCTCGTCGCGGAGCCAAGCTGCCACCCGCTCCCCTCCGCCGCGCTCCCGCCCCGCCGCCGGGCCCGGGGCCCGGCGCTCCGGCCCTTCCTGTCGCCGAGCCCAGGCTCCCAACTCCTCCTTCCCCGCACCCGGCCCGCCCTCTCGCCCCCGGCGGACCCCCTCGCCCCTCCCCGCCGGCTCCCCCCTCGCAGCACGCGGCGGGCAGCCCCGCTTCGCCCCCCCCCCCCCCGGTCCGGATCCCGGTGCTGCCCGGTCCTCTTCCCGCCCCCCCCCCCAGTCAGAGCCTGCAGAGCCCCCGGCTCTTCTCCTGACAACAAAGGGGGAAGCGGCCTCCCCCTCCCGACCCGCCCTCCCCGGCGCAGGGCACGGGAGGTGAGGGTGGGAGCCGGCGAGGGGAGGCGGGACGGGGGCACCTCAGGTCCCCACAGGAAGGTGTGCGTAGTGGGGCGATTCACCCCGGGCCTGAAGTACCGTTTCCAGGGCGGGGGGGAACTCTCCCTCCTCCGCTTCTTGTCGGGGCCTGACAAACATCCCCTCACACCACGGAGACTTCCCCGCACACATCCCCCACGCTGCGGGGAGGAAAGCTCGGGCTCCCTTCTCCCGCCCCCCACCCCGCCGGGCCCCGGGAAGACAGAGGGCCGCAAGAGAGATCGGGGAGGCTGCCAGGCACGGGGCAGGGGGGGGAGGGACACGACACCGGCGAGCAGGGCCGTTGCCAACCCCCACTTCCCTGACGGGACGGGGGCAGCGAAGGAAACGCTCCCCCCCGCCATGACGGCCCTCCGCACCCCTCCCCCCGGCTCCCCTGGCAGCGATCGCCAGGCAGGCTCCCCCTCCCCCCCTCGGCCTAGTTCCCTCAGCTCCCGGCTGGGCAGGAGAGCGGCGAGGGGGGGGCCGTAATCTCCCCTTCCCCCTCACACACACCTCCCCACCCCGCCGGCCGCCCGCCCCCTCCCCCGAGCCGGCGCCCCTTCCCCCACCGCAGGCCCCGGCCCCCGGCCCCTGAGAGGCCGGCCTCCACTCCCCTCCCCGCCGCTTCCCCCCCTCCCCGCCGCGGATCGCCTCCCTCTCCCCCCCCCACGCCGGCCGCCAGCCCGGCTACCTGCTAGTTGTCTCCGCAGTAGCAAGGCGGACTGGAGCTCCGTCATTCTCCCCCTCTCTGCCCGGGGAGGGAGTCCCAGCGGCGGCGGGGACGGCGCGGCTCCTGGTGCTGCAAGAGCCTGAGGCGGCGGCGAGTGGCCCTCAGCCCGCCCGCACCGCGCCCCCCGGGGGTCTGGCTCCGCGCCGGCCGCCGCCACAGCACGCAGGGTCCCTGGCAGGGGAGCGCGGCCGTGGCTCCGTGCCGCCCTCCTCCTCCTCCTCCTCCCCGCCACCACCTCCTCCTCCCCCCGCCCGCCAGGAATTTCACTGCACTCCGGGCAGCGGCGCGCAGGCGCACTCCGGTCCGGCCGCCGGCCCTTCCGCGCCGCCATCTTGAGAGGGAATGTAGGGCGGGGAGGCGGGGCGAGCCGTCCTTCGGCCGCCATGTTGAGAAGGTCCTTCCCCCCCCCCCCTTTTAAAGCCCTTACCTGCAGGGAGGGAGAGATCTATTGCTGAGGAGGGCTTTCCTCAGGAGAGGCGTAGCGCGCCGCCCCTCCACAGCACGCTCGTTGTGCTGTCGGCTGCTGTCCTGGCTGCCTCTGCTTGGCACCTCTGAGGGCAGAGGGACTTCTCCTGAGGGACAGCTGGCTGCTACCTGTGAGAGGCACGTCTTCCCTCAGTTACCACACTGCACAAGGTATTAGACACAGGGCAGAAAAGTAACAAAAGCTAGCTGGGCATTTTGTCTCTCCTCAAAGCCCTGCTTGCCCTCAGACTGCTGCCATCTCCCCAACCCAGTAAAATACATGAGTTTTTGAGGAGGGGCTAAAAAGAGCAGCTAAACAGAACAGGCTAAAAAGAGTTAGCAGCTGCTGGATGAAAGTTGCTCGTGCAGGATTGCTGCAAAATGTAGATTTTTGTCTGTGGGTGTGATGGGGATGCTTGTGTGAGGAGGAGTGCACTGCTGCACTGACGATGTGCCCAGGAAAGAGAAAGAGATATAAAAGGCCTAAGTCAAAACTCATGTCATGCTTGTGAGGTAAAGGGGCTCTCCCATGTAAGTTTATCCCTGAAGGCTTGATTTTGGTTCTCCAGCAAAAGCCATCAGAAAAGGAGCTTGCGGAAGATGACTGCAAGTCTGAGGACAGGCACTGCTGAGAGATAGAGCTAAAAATTAAGATAGTTTATCCCAAAGAACTAAGTAAATGGCCAGGGAAGGATTGACAAAAATACAAGTTGTCTGTATATTCATGTCTTGACTGTGAAAAATTTACTGTGACTAATAGGTGTGTGAGACTCTAAAATAAAAGGTATGGGCTGCTCTGTTCCTCTGCCATAGGCTTTCAGCGTCCTACTGGATTCTCTGAGTTTACATTTTAATTCTCAAGGAAATGCAGTTTCTGGCTAATTGGATGAACCTTATTACTAGTGACAGAAAGTAGGAAACTCCCTGCTCTATTGCAGAAGGAAATTACTACAAAGGGATTTATCCTGTATTGGTTTGCCAAAATGTTCAAATCCTTTACAAAAACAGCCCTCTTTATTTTTCTACTACTAGGGGTTTATTTTGTTTGTGAACACCAAACTTGGCTTGCAATGAAGGAAAGAGAATGAGCCCGTAAGAGAGATGTTTTTAGTTGGCAACGCTAAAATCATTTCCCATGCTGCAATTTGGAAGGCCTGGTATAGTCCGAGAGTTTCATTACCGTGCTAGTACAATTAATCAGAATACTATTCCCAGATATTCTTGCAGTTCTGATTAAATCTGTGTCCTCTTCAATGATTAAACTGATACAAGACATCCCACAGTGTATGATACTATTACTGAAATTCATCTCATAAATGGTGTTCTTAGTCAAAGAAAGTCTTTGTGAAAGTCTTTCTCCTTTGTAGGTTGACTCTAATTCCTAAATGTATTTTGTATTTGTATTTTGTATTGCTTTAGTCAGGTTCATTCAATCTTAAAAAACAATCTATCCATTTAAACAAAGAAGGCTATCATGTGCAAGTGCATTTTGTAAACTTATTATGCTAAGAGACAGTCACCCAGGTTGGAATTCAGGCGTGTTGATGGGAAGTGACACTATTGTGGATGGTATTTCTCTTTCAGGAATAAAAGGTAGGCTTTGTTCACAATGTCAGTTAAGCCAGCACTAAATTCACTCACTCAACTTTCTGTACCTGATGTCAGTTCAGGCATGAGTACACCTTTCTGACAGTTCTATTAATAGAGGACCTAACTACAGCATTGAAGACTGAAAGGTTATATGAAACAACTCTATTTCTATTACATTCTGTTAATCAAAATCATCCTGAATTGTTCACCATTAGGTCACTTGCTGGCAGTCATCTTACTTAACAAGGTAAGTTTTCTACAGTCTCCTAGGGCTTGTGTATGATTTCCCTTGTAAGGAACATAGGAGGCTCTGTGTTGGGAAAGAAAGGATATGGTTTAAGCTGGCACAGATGACCTGGATTCCTTTATTCTGGCAGCAGATTCAGCCCTAGTTTATAAAAGTAATATGTGTTTCATCATAGGAAGCATTGGCAACTTAAAAGTACTCTAACCTTGCTCTGTCAAATCACCTTGCATGCAGCTGCAAAATGTCGAACATGGCTACTGCTGGTGAGGGCAGGTGTGTGACCTAGACATGAACTAGTTTAGTGTTTCCTTACAGCAATAAAGACTCTGTGGAATGCCGTCATGAAAATGAAGCTGTCGTGCCACAGCAGAGTGGGAACTCTGTTGGCTCACAGTTCATGTTGCCTGTCCTTAAACACAAGAGGCCATGCGAAAAGAGATAAAAGCCTTTCCCTGGCTAGATGATGTGACCTTCTGTTCTGTTAATATCTGCTTTCTGTACTCTCTATGCACAAACACCTTATCCTACTGTTTGCTGAGGCAACATGCAGTACATTTTAAGTAAAAGATCTCAAGATAGGATTTGTTTTAACTGTCCCTGGCATGCAGCTTCTCTGTACCATCTCTCCCATCTCTGCATTAAATGGAAGGGCAGTAAGAATTTAGATTCCTTCCTCATTCCTGAGACCATTTCTTGTATAATGACTCTTCAGATCTTGCAACCATTTGCTATGGTCCTTACTGCATTAATCTTTTCCCTTGGCAAGAGTATATGATCATAATCATTCATCTTGTGGTTAGAATAGGAAATCCTGGAAGTTTTTCTGTCACCTTAAAATGGATCAAGGTTTCACATTCAGCATCTTTGCTTGAATATGATGTCTTTCGTTTGACTTTCTCCCCCAATTCCTCATTCACAACACAAATCACAGATTACACTAGTAGATAGTTTCTGTTCGGTAGAGAGTCTTCCAGCTGGATTCACACTGTTAGCAACATCTGCTCCCCTACTTCAGCTTCTTGGCAAAAACAATAAGCTGATGGTAAGATAGACATAGCTCCCTGTAACATGTTCTGCAATGTTCATCTAATTTTACATGCTGGAGTCAGTGAAAAGACATTTTAAATGAGAGCAGTGTGAGGTATCAGTTTTTAGGCTTTCCTGTTAGGCAAACGGGGACCATTTATATGTCCATTACAACATTTGCAGGCTTGAATTTCTTGCAGTTTATATCTAGCAAACACGGTGTTTTCTTAACAGTAAAGGCTAAGTATTTTTAAGGGCTTATATTCTGGATCCAAATTATCACCAGGAAAAAGTATCAGTTTGCTGAGCTGTGGTGTACCAGTCTACCGCCTTACACTTGTTATTGCTGTGCATTCACTGATACGCAAGTAGTTTGCTCTGAGTTTTGCATAAGCCTTGACGGAGTTTGCTTCTGAGTAGTAAAATCCAATTTACTTCCTCATATATTGTCTGCAAAGGTAACAGTTGACCACTACTATGGATGTGTATCATACAGGCAAATGCTCTGAAAATTCCTTGTTAAGAGAGAATTTGAGAAAAAGGAGACAGCAATTCACTGTGTTTTG
Source organism: Haliaeetus albicilla (assembly GCF_947461875.1). Lineage (NCBI taxonomy): Eukaryota > Metazoa > Chordata > Aves > Accipitriformes > Accipitridae > Haliaeetus > Haliaeetus albicilla. The sequence continues at coordinate 9,288,363 of NC_091491.1, forward strand.
TCTTGAATCACATAGCTGCCTGCCGGCTTGAATAAGAGTGTAACAAGGACTAAAAGCTGTTTTGTTTCCAATTAGGTATGACCTATAAATATAGTAGGGCACTAAAACTGGGCTGAACAAATCAGCCTGGCCAGAAGCATTTTGCTTAAGTTCAAGGCTACTCCTCATAACAGGTTCAAAAGTTTAACTGTTACTCAAATGTTGTTGGGCTCATGTTTCACTGGGAAGTGTGGGGGGGTGTGAAGAAGGGGGGTTTCCTGGAAAAAATGGCCCAGGGAATCGGTAGTGTGGCAAACAGAGAGAAACCTGGTACGGGAATTGCTGCAGCTGCTACAGCACATCTCTTCAGAACATACCTCTGTGCAGAGTATGATGAAAATGTTTATATTAACTTGTATTGTAGCAATGTTTAGATTCTCCAGCTAAGATCAGAGTCCTGCTGGGTTAACACTAATCCTTGATGATCTCCTGTAGAGGTAAGAATCTCCATTCTTCCGTAAGAGTCCAGATAGGATGAACATGTGTGGCAGTCCATGGTGCTAAAATGTCTTGCCCAAGATGCCAGAGCAAGCCTGTACTGGAGCCAGAAATAGGAACTGGTCCTGACTTCCATTCCCTGATACATGAAACCACAATGGCTTTAATGTTCAAACCTCACCCATGTGTCTGTCTGGCATTCCTTAATAAATCCAGCAGTATTCCACCTAGGTCACTGACCATAGATAAAGGTTTTGGTTGTGGCATGAAGCATGGAAAATGGTTGCTTGAGCCAGGGAGAAGGTATGTAGATGTAGACTAAGTTGTTCACTGAAGGGTGACACCTAAAGAAAGTGTTTTGACGTAACTTTTGGATAAGATTTCTGGTATGAATCAACCTTGACAAGAATGGTCATGGCAAAAAAGTCTCTGGAACTGCAGGAAATCCTTACGCATTCTTATGGTGGTGTTGACTCAGACTTTTGGCAGGAAGGTGCTGTTTAAGACCTGAGTAAACCAGAATGACCTTGTTCTAAACTTTATTTGTATAAGCTTAAACTATTGCTTAAACAGATAGCATTCTCAGCTGGGAAACTGAGACTTTGCTTAGTCATTAATGTCAGGATCAGGGTAAAATGTCCACTTGAGGTGTTCATTTTACACAACATGGACATAATTTCTTCAGAATACATTGGATTTCTTCCTTTATTGTTTGTGAGAAACAGCTGACTTCAAAATAAGACAGCAAATTAAAGCAGCAGAAATTAAAGTAATGATGAAAGACTAGCTTGAATGCCAAAATAGTTATGGGAAGAATTAAACTAAAATGAAAATTGCAATTTTCTAGCTTGTATTTCTAAAGAACTAAGTGTGAGAAATTTTTGCTTTGCTACCTGCAAAGCCTGACCTAATTGACAGTCAGTTTAATATACCTGATGGAAAGCAGTCGTGAGATCCACTGCTGTGTCAGTTTTCAATCCTTGGAACAAATACAAGGATGTGAAATATGAGGCAGGTAGTAATTGATTTGCCTTTTCTGAAATGCTGGCATGTTACTGGAAGAAAATAAGCATTAGTATTCTCTACTTGAAGAAAACAAGGACATATATTGAGAATGGTTATTTGTATATAAATTTGATGCCAGAAGTTAAAATACTGTTTTCACTACTTCCTTTTTCTGTTGTTGGCTTAAACCAGAGATCTAAATAATTGATTCATGATTTAAAATGGCAAGCAGGAAATCTTAATTTACATGATTTATTTTAATCTTATTTTACATTTATAATTCTTAATTATTTTCTTAAAAGCAGATTCCTTGTGCATGGCAGGATGTTACTTTTTGCCAGTCAGAAGGACAAGAATAGTCATTGATTTAAGATATGTCAACATATATCTATTCAAACTTTGGATATTTTTTTTTTAAGTCGTTAAGTACTATTTGAGATCTTTTGTTCATTAGATGCTGTGAGCTTTTAACTGATTATTTCTGTTAAGTTACATTTAGATGGTATTCAGTTAAAATGCACAAAGGAATCATTAATGAGAGATGAAAATTTGTTTTTAGCTCCCCCAGCTTCCAAGGTATTAATACTACCAGATCTTATCCTCCCACAAGTTAGAGCTAATCATCCTGCATCTTGATTTTGCGCATAGTTTGGAGAAGGAAAAAACAAGCTGGCTTCCTTTTTCAAATCCCAGTTTAGTTCTCATCTCTGAATGAACCAGTCATCAAAATGAACTTGTTGAATAAACTGAAATGAAGAATTCACTTTCTTTCTGCACCTGCAGATGAAGCTAGTGTTGTAAAAAGCTGGTTCAGCACTCAACATGCTATTTCTAGCCACTTACTCAGTAACACCCACCAGTTCAGTGTTTTGACTTTCTCTGAAATTTCTGCAGCAAGCATGGACTGCTTGTATATTTTGTACTTAGTGATGCTAGGTTTCACTGTAGTGTAGGCTGCCCTTATTTCATATTTTATTTTAAATAGGGCTATTATTAAAAGGACAGACATACTTGGTTTAAAATGAAGAATTACACTTTAAAAATTGTTTTGCCTTTTAAACGGGTAAATTCTTTGCTTTTGCTCACATTTTGAAAAATGTATCATAGTTAATACCACACCTCAAATTGTGGCTGATAATTGTTGATTAGGAGGTATATAAAGTACTCAGCAGCAAAGTTAATTTTTTCCTGGAATCGTCTAGAACAGTAAACTTGCAGTTCTCTGAGATATACCCATATTTGTACGTGACACATTCTTGCATCTTTGCTAGTAAAAAATTAGTACAGTGCACAAAAGGGAAGAAGTTATATATGCATGATGGGTAGGTATTTTGTAGCAAATTGCCATAGGACTTAACAGAGCAACGGATATAACTGTAACCTGCACAAGGGCTGTACAGGAGCACAAGCGACATGACCTATACTGGTATAGTTCAAGTGGCAACTCCCTTAATGTGAATGCAGTTAGACGATATATGAGCATTAATCCCATGTGGGAAGCAAAATAGGTTAAGATAGTGTAACTACAGACATTGATGGGCTGTAGTGTTATCATAAAATACAACATTTGCCTCTACTGGAAAATTATACTACCATAATTCTTATAATACAAACAGGTACTCTGGCATTGAATTTAATTTCAACAGAAGCCCACGAAAAAAATGGGCTTTGAAGCAGACGAGGAAATACCAAGCAGGCCTGTTGCTGGAAACAGGTGAGTGGATGACAGGGATGAATGCCTCTGACCCATGGAGTCTGGTAACTTCTTGCTGCAATCTTGCTACAGAGCTGGATTTTTCTGATCTTAGTGTCTTGCTGTGTATGACTGGTTTGTTTTTCTGTTAGGACTACAGTATGAACTTCTCAGAGGAGGAGAAAAGAGGGGAGGGGGAATGGAGGTGGTGAAAACACAGGTAGCTTGAGTTATATTTGGCTTTTTTGAACAGATTAATCACTTTGCTGATTTATACCATCCTCATTCTGTACTTTTTAATTCTTTCTTAAGGAAGCATCTTAATGAACTAAGTCAGAAAACATTCTATTGACATAAACCTTGTTGTGAGGTAAAGAAAATCTTTTTTTTACAGTTTGGAAAATTGAGACACTGCAGTTCTTCCATGACTTTGATGAAGCTCGTTAAGCTCCTGAAACTGTTCTAGACTTTGAAACAAAGGTTCTTCTTAGCATCATTTGACTTAAGGATTTACAGTAATAATTCTCATAACACTTTTTTTCAAGTAAATACACCAGTTGATGTTAATATACCAGTTGATATTAATGCTCTTATTGATAAGTCATAGCATTATGTGAGTATTACTTTCTGCTATGTGTTATTTTTTAGCTTAAGACAACAGTGTTACATAACAACGGAACGTGATTAAAAACTAAGTATTGACTATTAATGAAAAGCGTCTGAAAAGCTACTTTGAAGTATGGAGTAGAGACTTTGCTGGTTGCTGGCTCATAGGAACAAAGAGATAGTAGTTCTTTCACTGGTGCTGAACTTGTCTTAAGCAAAAGTAGCTGCTAAAGCCATGAGAACAAAATTCTTTTATTAGCAGCCTGAGATTCTGTATTATTATGCTGTATCAAAAGTGTGTGAAGTGTGCAAATGCCAACAGGATTCCAGGCAAGAAAGAAAAGTCAGATTTTGTTCATATACCTGTTAATTTTATATGGAAGATAACTGATAGACTATCTTTCCCCCACTTTACATTTTTTTGCTCCATGTTGATGGATTTTTTTTTTCTTTTGTTTCATTAAAAGCAGACATTTGACTGGTCAAGGTTTTTACAGATTTCTTCATCACTAGCTGATTAAAATCAAACAGAAGATGCCCAGGGAAAGAGTGACTCTGGACACTTTCTGCGTTTGTTCTCTTGGTTTTGGAGTGGAAGCTACCCTCTGCCTAAGGTGCATACCTATCAGTGATAGTATAGATATATTTTAATTCCAATTTCCTATCTAAATTGCTTCATAACTTTACAAACTTCCAAATATTTGCACAATAACTGTCATAAACATCAGCATCCTGGGGTTAGTATAACTAAGACCTCCAAAATGACAAAAGTTTTCGATTCTGCAGAAGTTTTTTCCCAGTGCTAACAATTATGCATGGCTGTAGGGAGTTCATGTGCTTACCCTTACCAAAAAGGTGAATACAGCTTGCACTTTGCCTTACTGGAAGCACTGAGAGTGACAGTAATTTTTGTGCAAGACACTATTCCGGGAAGTAGAGACATTCTTAATACTAAATTAGACTATTCTTAATTTAAATCTATGTTTATTCAAATTTTTAGTTAACCCTAACCTTAACATTCTCTGTAGTGATTAAAATACTGTGTTCACTTCCAGAATAGTCTTCTCTTTCAGTCTGGAGGTAGCGAGGCTAGAAAGAAAAAGGCCTCATAGGCAAAGGCCTCCATTTTTGTTTTGTCAATGCTTGTCTGTTTGTCATTATTCATAATAAATGGCTCCTTATCTATTATGCTGTCTTCTTAATTAAGAGGGCTCTGGTGTATAAAAGTGAAGACTGCAGTAGACAACTGATGGTTCTTCTGGGGATGAATGTTTCGCTGTGGTAGAAAGGTCAAAACATAGGTTAAACAGACATTTAATTCCACAGTTTTCTTCCCAAATCCATGCAGATTTCACAGCCCTTTTCTGCTATAATTGTGGCAGAAGCATCCAGAATCCTAAAATGCAAGAAATCCAGTTATCAGATACACCAATAAAAGTAAGCTTGAGCTAAAAAAAACCAGTAAAGGCAAAAGCAGTTAAAATGGTTAGCAAAATAGTATCTTTGGTGCATAGTAACTATAATGTCTCACTTCTCTTGACCTCCATGAGCTGTTCTGTGCTTGAATAAATCTCAGCTAGCAGAGGAAGATCTGTTCCAGTGATGTGCAGCTTCCTCCTTTGTCTGATGTTAATGCAAAATGTTCTCACTTGCAAAGGTTTTTTCTTTTTTTTTTTTTTTTAACCAGAGAAGAAGGAGGGAACAGTTAATAGAATTGGAGTGTGTTCATCTTTTACTGCTCTGTGATTACGTGCTGGAACTGTAATTGCTTCTGCTATACCTTTTGAGGCAGAATTATATGGATACAACTGAGGAGAATGTTACCTGTGAAATGAGTTATTTAGGTAAGCACCCTAAGAAATTTTTCTTGAAAGTTGCAGTTTGTTTCCTTATTAAAAAGGTGTGGGAGAAGAGTCTGAACTGGTGTCCCTGCCCAACCAAAAGCATGATCTGCATTCCAGGAAGTTTAAAGTTATATATAGGTTGTCAGTAATAATGAAAAAAGTGGATTTTATAGTTTAGAGTGTGTAAATTCTATTTGCTGCTATCACAAGGCTAAAGTATGCTTATGCTGGATCCACACTGTGCCACCCAGGCAATGTGAAAGAAAGCATTTTAAAACAAAATTTGGGCTGAGGAGGTAAAAAGGATGTGGTAACTAAAAATGTAGCATTTATTGAAACTCACAGAATGAAAATCTTCCAAGCACATATTTTCCAATTAAGTGTATAGTGGAACAGGTGGTCCAGCTGGTTTTCTTGAAGGTTTTTGGTAACAGAAGGCTGCTCATGAAGTGTACTGGACTCATAAAGATTGTTAGTCTGGATGATTCAGTCCCTTGCTACACATTTGTTCCACAAGATGCATGCAAAGGCAAGACACATGCAAGTTGAGTAATGGCTCATACTGCTAGTTCTGCCTGCAAAAGTTTGAAGAAAAACTCTTGGCAATCTAGTCTTGATTATTCAGCTACTAAATTTAATTCTAAAATACTATTTCATAGCAGTATTTTAAGTCATTAGCAGTTGCTACCTGAATGTTAATCACAACTAAATATGGCCACAAGCAATACACTGAGATAGAGCAGATTCAACAAACTACAGGTACAGAATTTTTCAAACTTCCATCGGAAGGAGAGCAGTCGAGTTCTCTCCCTTTCGGCTAGCACAGGTTGCATGTTCCAAGGTGGTAACATTTGGCAAATGTGGATCAGTCCAGAGGACTGAAGTGCAAGAAAAATGTACACATTAGCAGATGAGTCATGCCTGGAGTTTTGCAATATGGTCTTTTATGAGAACAGGGTAGACTATTGATTCTATAATATATCTGAAACTGAAAATCATGCTGAATTTTACACATGATTACATTACTTGAGTAGCCTGCTCTTGTGTCAGGTTTTTGCTGTTTGGTTTAAACTGTAGGTCAAACTGCCATCCCTCCAGACATGCAACCCAGATACTAATGTCTAAGCAAGTTTGTCTTTACGTTTTATCATTGCAGACTGGGTTCAAAACCTAAACTGATTTATTGTGCAGCCTTGGTTCAAATAGAGACCACAGTGACAAACCTTAAAAAAACACAGCCTCTTACCTAAATCTCTGTCACTCTGCAGCTCTTCTGTAGTCATTTTCATTGTCTTTGGAACATTTCATGTGGGTCCAGACATGCATTTATTAAGCTGTCTACCAGAATTATGTTAAATTTTGGTTTTCTGGTTGTCAGACACTAAAATTACTAGGCCTTGCAGCAATCCATATTTCAACTATTTGCAGAATCTCATGATTTATGAATTTGCTTCCATCACAATAGGTTTAAAATACATACACCTCAAAATGCAGACCATTCCCATATATGCTGGCAAATACACACAAGCATGTATTTTCTTTTGGCTACTTTATGTTCTCTGGGTGATGCACAAGAGAGGTAAGATACCAAAAGCAGCTTCTTTCTTCCTAAAATCAGTATTGGTAGATCTAGTCAACAATGAAAATTATTTCCATATTCAGTTATTTCATAGACTTTGTTGCTGTTTGCTGTTCAGTGGGTTAATAAGCTTCTTTTCGTTACATGTATAGAAATGGTTTGGAGTTAATCAGGATAATAAAATATTTTTCAATTTATATCTTTCTCACATCTTGGTTCACTGTTAATGCCCCTTCTGATGTAACTTTCTGGGAACGCGCTGGCAAAATCTCCAAAGCTGTTCATGGATGCAGCAGCATCTGCCATTAAAAGATATTTGGATAAATAAATACATTCAAAGGCATTTTGTAGTAAATACTTGGAAATCCTTTCAGGAAAAACTGGAAGCTCTCACATCGGTTGTCTGTAAACAGTCCTGTCTGGACTGCAGGCATGGCACGTTTGTTGGCAGCATCTCACCTGGGTTTAGTTAAACTGACAGGAATACACCAGCAGCTGTTACACATGCTGCTTCCAGGAGTCTTAGTCGGTTAGCATAGTCCTGCTGTTGTGCGCACAAGGCATTTCTCCATTAGCTGCCTTCCACCCCATGCCACTGGCTTGTTTCTTGCTTGTAAGAATGGCAGCAGAGGGTAGGGTTGTGGCCAAGAAAGGGTAGTTCCTCAGTCTCTCAGGGGGAGTACGTGGCACAGAGTGAAGACCCAACAGGATTGCTGCCCAGATACTGAGTGGATGCCTAGACAGGCAGGACGCTCTAGATGAGTAGTAGCCAAGGAGAACTTATTTGAATGCTCTAGTTGAAACAAGCCAGCTTCCTAAGCGCATAAAACTCCCATAGCTTGGCCTGCTGAGTATCAGCCAACCAGTTCAAGCTATCACCAAATGTATGTGTTCATCTGGGGAGTCTCAGTTGCATTTGTCAGGTTCAGCCATCAAAACAACTTTTGGTACCACAGCCAGATTCAGAATGGTGTAAGAAAATATGTTGCTGTGTGCGTGGACTTGTGCCAAATGCCTAGAACAGGTTCTGACTTGCTGCTACCATAGAAGGATTTAACTGCTGGTGACTTCTTGCATGACACAGCTATGAGATCTCATGCTGAAATGAACCATCAAGAGAACAGAGCTGGTGAAGGGAGTATGATAGGGATAAAAAGTTACATTTTCTATTGCATTGGCACCTGGCACCCATACTGTAAGCTATGTAGGCAAACACTGCACTTTGTTCCAAGGCAGTCAGTCCATATCCTGACTGGCAGAAATGAACAAATAAGGAAAAAAGAATATTTGGCTATAAAGAAATGAGCTGTAATCTTGCCTAACAAAAGTTGACTTGTATTGTATAGTGGCATTCTGTAGCCCACACAGCAAAAGTGGATCGTCACAAAGTTTTGCAGGACTTTTTTGGCATGCCGTTGTCTGCATGAACATGAAAATCATCATCAGAGGAAAGGACAAATAGGCAGTTAAAGGCAGGATAGCTATCACAGAATGATGTCTATAAAAGCTGACAGACTAAGGCTAAGTCACAGAGGGCCTTTTAGAAGTGACTGCAGGCTTGTACCCAGCAGTGAAAAATGGAGTGGATGGAAGGATATGGCTTGTGACACTGAGGTAAGGGGAGGGCGGGGGGAGAGATGCAAAGGACGGGTGATGTCTGGTACCAGTAATGGTGGCAGAGTTGCAGTATATTCTGCATTGAGGTCCCACTTGACAACCTGGCTCACAAGTTTGGTGCTGCAGACAGAAAAACAGCCAGCTAGTATAGCATCAAAAAGCATGAAGTGGAAGTGATGTCTGGAAGCTTTAATGAAGGGCAAAAGGGGAATCAAGAGTTTAAGAAGAGTTTAGAGTTGGTAGTTCCATGTTTGTGAGGAATATTTTCTGTTTAAACTGACTCTATCTTTGGAAAATGTGGAATTTGGAAATTCCATTTTAGGAAAGCAGAACTGAGTTCTTGCCATAACAGTATTAAAAATCTGCTTTTAACTGTCTATAAACATCAAGTGTAGCAGTAGATGTCAGGACTTGAGAGCAATATAGGATGTGCCCCAGAAACTCAAAGGACATGTGGATCAAGAGACATTTAAGCTATCCAGAGTGAGAGTTAAATCCTGACGAGCTGCCCTGTGGGGCCTTCCTTAGAAGGTTTGAGATGTGGCTGGGCATCACATATGGAAAATATTCCTACTGAAGGATACCGAGGCCAGATCCACTACTGCCTGGCTTCTGAAGAGAACAAAGATGGAAAAAAAAAGAAAAATAGCACAAGTTGGACTGTTTCACTTTCTATTGCTAATGAACCGCTCTGCTGCAAGCAGCTGAGATTCATCATTTTGAGTCTCCAACACCCTGTTTAGACTCTGCTACTGCCTACTGCTGTTGTGTTTTTTTTCTTTTCTTTCTTTTTTTTTTTTTTTTTTAAGTAAATAAATAGTTTGCCGTAGGGAGAGGTGTGTGTCCGTCCCGCCCCGGCTCTGCCCGGTGCCGGTGTTTGAGCGCCACCCAGCGGCGCAGCGCGGCGCTGCAGCGGCTGCCGCAGGGGAGCCCCTTCACCCTTGCTTCTGGGCTGAAGGAAAGCAGAGGGGACCTTCACCTTGCCCGCCTTTAAAGCCAACTGCAATTCTGCAAAGTAATTTTAATTATTTTTTGCAGATTTTTTTATCCACGGTTGTGGATGTAGACCAAGTTTTTAATCTTTACAAAATTGTGCTGATTCTTTATTGCTCCGAAGTATAGTCAACTCTTACTTCATTGGTTTAATAAAGCAGTGGGATGCATAGACAATGTGACATTTACTCAGTGAAGGTTCTATAATCTACAGCAGAGGAAAAGATAGTAGTGATAATATTGAATTAGAGAGGAAAAATTGCTTCCTGATAGTAAGCTTCCTGAAATGTTTTCAGACACAGGCTGATTTATGTGGAGCTCCCTTGAGCAGGAGTGGGGACAGATGCTCATAATCTATATCTAAATTCTCCCTTAGAAAGTTGAGATCTAAGATGTTACCAAAAAGAAGACCCCTCTTGAAATAAAATTAATATAGACTTATCCATGATTAAATTAAACATGCCTTCTTGTTCATGAAGAACTAGATCTTCATGAAATGAAGATAGAATGAAATACTACAGCATTGACCATGCAAAAATAAAGGAGTCCAGATTTTACAAAATGGCCAAGAACAGTAGGTGCTATTTTGTTTTTCAGTTTAGTCTGAAGTGTGAAACACAGTTCTTAAAAAAAACCAACCATAGACTCTTGTCTTCATGCATGAGTCATAAACTGTAATCAGTACTCATTCCAGTTAGCTGCCTCATTCTTAAACTCTTACAATTTACTGTTAATTTTCACTTCAAGCTTTCTTAACAGGGTGCAAAAAATAGATTACCTTCTGAAGTTGGTAATCCACAAAACGGCTCAAAAGACATGTGACTAGTTATGTGTATAAAAAATAATTAATATAATAGGAAAACTGATGCTGGAAG